>NW_017731472.1:63426-105497 GCF_001890085.2 Hipposideros armiger
CATTCTTTTAGTAATGTCATTTGTAGAATCAAACTTCTTGATTAAAATCAATTTATCAATATTTCTTTGTGTCCTGTTTTAGAAAGTGTGCCTACCCCGAGATCTTAAAGATAGTTCCTGTGTTTACTTCCAGAAGTTTTATTGTTTTACTTTTCACCTTTAGGCATACGAAACATCATGAGTTAATTTCTGGGTATGGTGTAAGGTAAGGACCAGCGTTCTTTCTTTTCCATTTGGGACAGCACCATTTATTGAAAAGACCATCCTTCTTCCACTGAAGTGTTTTGGTGTCTGTGTCATAAATCAAGTGATTGATTGTATAGGGGTGGATCTGTTTCTAAATTCTATTCTATTCCATCGTGTACTATCTATTTTTGTACCAATCCTATATATTTTAATTGTTCTAGTTTTGTTATCTGATTTTGTTTTTCTTTTTCAAGATTGCCTTAGTTATTCTACTTGTAGGTCCTTTGCATTTCCATACAAGTTTTACAAATAGCTTATCAATTTCCACCATAAAAAAATATGCTGGGATTTTTATTGGGATTGCCTTGAATGTATAGATGAATTTGGAGAGAATATCTTAATAGTGTTACATCTTTGAAGTCCATGTTCCTGGTATATTCTTTCATTTATTTAGGTCTTCTTTTACGTCTCTCAGTGATTTTCTTTATTTTCAGTGTAGAGGTGTTGTACATCTTTCATTAGATTCATTCTATATGAGTAATGTCTTTCGTGATTTAAAAAATGTACTATCTAATTGTTTGCTTCTTTTTTTTAAGATTTTTTATTGGGGAATTGGGGAAGGGGAATAGCCAAGTTGTTGTCCTTCATCTTAGTTGTGAGGGGTGCAGCTAGCTCAGCTCCAAGTCCAGTCGCCATCTGGCTGCCTGTAGGCAGCTCAGGGCAGCTCAGCTCAAGGTGCCGTGTTCAATCTTAGTTGCGGGTGGGCATAGCCCACCATCCCATGAGGGAGTCCAGCCAGCAACCTTGTTGTTAGGAGCACATGCTTTCACCAACTTAGCCATCCTGCCACCTGTTGGCAGCTTAGGAGCAGCTCAGCTCGGACACAGCTCACTGGCCCATGTGGGAATCGAACCGGGGATCCTGTTGCTCAGAGCTAGTACTCTTAACCAACTGAGCCACTTGGCCGGAGCCTGATGCTTATTTTTAAAAATAGATTGACTTCTCTGTTGAAATTCTCCTACTTTTCTTCTATTTTGATTACCATTTCCTACATATTCTTGAACATATTAACCATGGTTATTTTAAACTACCTTCAGTTAAGGTCAATATCTGAATCACCTATAAATATTTATTATTATTATTATTATTATTATTATTTTAGCTGAGCCATCCTGACATGTGTTGGCAGCTCAGCTTGGGAATCAATTCGGCAACCCTGTTGCTCAGAGAACACACTCTTGAGTGAGCTCTTAACCAACTGAGCCACTCGGCCAGCCCTCTTTTTTCTATGAAACATATTTTTCACTTGGATTTCAGTAATTGTGCCCTTTTAATTTTTTAAATTCTATTTTTACATGCATTGTAATTTTTGGTTAAATGCCGGGTGTTATATATGAAAAATTATAGAGACTTTAGATGGTGTTCTCTTCTTCCAAGGTTAAGTTTTCTTCTGGTAGACAGATAGTAGAGATCTTGTGAAAACTTGTTTTTTTGGGTTAGTCTGTTTCAGTTTTCCCCTATTCTTATGGGATGCTTCTTATTCCTAGGGCATGGCTGTTACTCTTAAGGCATGACCTTTCTAAAGTTTCAGTTCAAAGCCTGGGATATTTACCAAGCAACCTCTATCTCTCTATCTTAGTAAGGCTATAATTATGACTTTGCCTCCCTAGTACTACTGGAATCTCTGATATCAGCTCTTTAGCTATCTAGCTGCTTTTTTTTTTTCTCCCCTGTGTGTGCTCAGCTCATGAATTTAGCTTAGGGAATGTGTATGCAGAATTTTAGTCTCCTTCTCTGTTGTTCTCCCTTCTCTAGGACTTTGCTCCACAAGTAGCAAACTCCAAACTACTCCGAACCCTGACTTCTGCCTCTTTAGCCCAGTAAGACTATTGTTTTATATATCCCTGTCTTACAATTTGTAAACATCTTCAGAAAAGTATCTGGGATGTATGTGGAATTCATGTCATGAGCTTTCAATGAAGTCTTGTCTGTGTTTGTCTCTGATGCCTTCAGAAAATTGCTTTATGTATTTAGTCCAATATTTGTAGTTGTTTTGGAAGTCAGAGTTAGTGCTATGCAAGCTACTCTGTCATGACTGTGTAGTGCAGGACGATTTTTATGGGAAAATAAAACAAAGCTTGCCCTAAATCCCTTTCTCAGATGGTATCAACTCATCTAAGATCTGAGGTCAGTGTGGGATATAGGAAGTAATAAGAAGAGATCAATTATTACTTCCTCAGGATGAACTGTGCTGGAAGATGGAGCTGAGGCAATGCGTGAGTGACTTTCTAACATTTGAAAACATTATGAAAATTGTGCTTAAATAATTAACCCTATTAACTTAATGAACCAAACTCAAGCTGTTTCATACTCATTTTCAAAGGAAAAAAGATTAAACCACATATGGCCCCAGAACTTTGTGCTGAAAATTATTTTAGAAAATAGGTTGTCATGATTTTAGTTGGACAGATCTATAGAGCTCAACCATTGGTCAAAAGGAAAAGCACATGTAACTATAATTGTCGTAGAACTTTGAGATAAAAGTAATTTGAAACAATTAACTCTTAAAAACCCAGAGGTATGTCAAGGAAGTTTATATAAGCAATGCAGGGAGGATGAGGTAGAGAGGAAAAGAGTAAATAAGAAATTCTTAATGAGGTGGGTTTCTCAGCTCTGGAAAGCACTGATATACGGAATAAGAGCAGCTACAAAAGTCATCCCAGGGATGGTCCTGTCCAGCGTTCTGAGTCTCTTCCCCTTCTATTCAGTGACTCTCCAGAGTCACCCTGTTCAGGGTTCCCACTCCTGTACTCTCAGGCCTGTCATCCGCCAGAGGACCTGGACTGAGGGTGAGGAGTTTAAGAGCTGGATCTGCCATTCGCTGGATTGTGACCTTCACCAAGTTACTTAATGAATCCATTAAGAACCTTTTCATTGCAATTAACAAGGAACCGAGTTTCAAAGGCTTAAATAAGAAGAGTAATGTATCATCTCATATATTAAGAAGTCTAAGGTACAACTTCTTTAGGGTTGGTTAAATCAATGGCTCAGTAACATCAGGAAGAACCCAGGTTCTTTCCATCTTTCTACTCTGCTGTCTTCAATGTATTGATATTGTCTTTAGCTACTTTTCTTGGTTCTCTGAGTCACATGCAGTCACGACATCTTACAGAAGAAAAGAAATTGCCCATGTATATCTTTTTATTAGCTAGTAATCTTTTCCTAGAAGAGGCCCAGCAGACCTCATCTTATGAATTATTGAACATAACTTGGTCACTTGTTCCCGCCTAAGCCAATCCCCAACAAGGAGAGTGGAGTTCCCAAATCTGTGTACAAATCAAAGATACCTGGGGAGGGATAGACATCTGAATAAAATTGAACTCTGCCAACAAGGAAGGAAGGTGGGGATTGGGTAGCTAACCACTGGTGTCTGTTACACTTAAACTTGCTGAGTCTCATTTTCTTTATCTGTAAAATGGGGGAATAATAGTATCTGGTTTATAGGGCTGCCATAAGGATTAAATGCAATAAGTCATGAATTATTTCTCCAAAATTTGTTAAAATCTCTGAATATTTCATAGACACGCACTAATGGATAGATAACAAGTCCTACGAAAGTGTATACAGCCAAATGCATAACCTCTCTTCCTCTATATAACTTCTACTCTATTGAAAATACCTCATAACTACCATTTATTTTTTTTCTTGATGTCATATGCTATCATAGGTATTTTACATATATTTTATTCTAATCCAACCAAAAAAAATGTATTCATGCATTCTCTTCATTCACTCATTCAGTCAACATATATTTGATTTCCAGAAATCTCATTTTATAGACAATAAAACTGAGGTTTAGAGAAGTTGAATTACATGTTCAAAGTGATAGCTAATAAGTGGCCTAGTTAGATATGTGCTTAGGTTTCTCTGACTCCACTGCTTGCAAATCCTCTCTGACTTGCTTTCCTGAAAGGTTCCGTTTCACCAAGCTCAACCTATTAAAAAGGGGGTGGCCGGGAACAGTTGCAGGGTGTCAACTCACTCTAAGATTTGAAGGAGAGAACAGTCTTGTTAGATGGTCCATAGTAGTCATCATGCGTCCCTGGAACTTCGGGTTAGTTCTGCTCGGCTCCAGAAGGTGGCAGGCTGGTATCATTCACAGCTTGCCTCCTTTACTTATAAAGAAGCAACTAAATTGGTGAGGGACTTTCTTGGCAAACTGTATACATCAAACTCATCACTTTTTGGCTCCACTCTGTAGGAAGGGCAGCTCACCCTTTTCAGCTACCTTCATGCATGAGTGAGAGATGAAATAAACTGCATTTGAATTAACCTTTTTACTTTGGAAAAGTGCTCTCACAATTTAATACACATTCCTCCCAATTACAAATGTTGAACCTTAAGACAGGTATTGTCACCTATCATTATCAATTCTACTTTCTTATTCATACATTTGCCATGGCCTCCCTAAAGTGACAGATATGTTATTTATCTGTGCATGCAACTTCTAGCACAGTGCTTGATGTATTATTATGACTGCTCTGTCAGTATTTGTGGAGTGCATTTGACTTGGAGTTAAGATGATCTAGGTTTGAGTTTTGTCATGGTCATTTCTTATTTGGGAGGCTTTTAGTAAGTCATCTGCTCTCTGAGCCTCAGTATCCTTATCAGTAACATGATGATGATTTAATTCCTAAACTCACGTGTTGTGAGAATGAAAGGTACGCTTATATATGAAAAGGACTTAGTAAGTACCTGCCACAGATAGTCATGATTTTTTAGGTGACTGGGCCAAAGTTGAAAAATAGTAGTTGGTACTTTCTGATAGAGATTAGAATAAAAAGTGCCTGAGGCCATAATTTAGCCAGACCCCACTGCGGACAGCTCCTCTCTGGTTGGCAGTTCCAGCCTACGGCTCAGGTACTTTGTCGCCTCACATGGGAATCTCTGAAGTGATCTACTAATTGCCTGGCCTGGCTCCAATTCTACCTTCTTCAACCTCAGTTTCTAAAGGCGTTATTCTAGGAGGCCCTTCCATAACCTGGCTTCAATCTGCTTTTCCCACCATTTTCCACCCACTTGAGTCCATGCACAAAACATCTGCAGCAGGCAGCAGGTTTACTCTTGGAACCCCAGCACGCCTTGCACATTTTCACTTCTCTGCCTGTGTGTGCTGTCACTCCCTCCATTCCTCCCTTTTCTAAGAACCACACACACCCTCCAGGATCCTTCTTCCAAGAAGGCCTCCTCCAGCCCACGCTGATCTCCCACCTTAGAACTTCTGTTGCTCTGATGAGGCAGTATAGATTGCTCTATATTTAAGGGCATGGTCTTTAGTGTCAGACAGCCTGGAATTAAATCCTGGCAAGTTATTTTGTGTACCTCAGTTTCCTTATCATTAAAATGAGAAGTATAATAGTACCTATCTCATAAAGTTGTTTTGAGGATTTAATGAGATAATGCATATAAAGCATTTAGCGTAGTGCTGGGAACAGGATAAGTACTCAATGCACAGTAGCTATTATCATTATCACTATTATGATTAAATAGATTACTTGATTCTTCTTTATTGCTTGTTTTGGGTTACGCCTCACTTTCTTAAGAAGACAGTCAGCTTGGATTGAGGGACCATATTTTATGTTTGACTGTGGCTCTTGCATTGCCTTATACACCCCTTTACATGAACGGTATACCACAGCATTTTATTGTTTGATCAGTCTTAGGTAATATTAAGAAGTAAAACTGATCCTCAGGTTAATTTTTAGCAAAGCCACATAGACACTGATTGAGGATGCCATTGCCACATGCCAAGCATCTCTAAAGTTTTCTGATCATGAGACACTGACAAAGTTCACAGAGTGGTTTGTATGATGGTAATATACATTTTATTAAGACAAAAATTATTTTCTACACAATTGGGGCATTACCTATAGGATAGGGAAGAAACAAAAGGAGAAAAATGTGATAAGCGATAAAACAATATTGATGAAGAATAGGACATTTATAAAGTTGATCAACCAAGAGAGCACAATGAGCTTGAGTTGGTCCCTGATCTCCGAATATCTCTTCTCCCACACCCCAGCTCCAGGGCTTTGTGGTGTCAATGATGAATAATGGCCTAGGTCCAAGATTCCGCTGCTTTTCTCCTTTAGTTTTCATGATTCTCAAAAGATGCACTAAACTGCTTTCTCTCCCTGCCAAGGGTAGATGTGGTTGCAAAGCTCTTCCCAGCCTCAAATAGAGATTATTGTACCTGTGGTCCCAGGAGACATTAGCTCTATTTCTCAAGCCTTTTGTATGTGTGCTGGGAAATCCTAGGGTGAAATGTCACTTCTCTAGAGAGTTAGGGGATCTTTCACCACAACAAAGTAGCCTGATCTCACACTCCGTCTGAGCCTTACCCTGGGGTCCCTCTGCTGGCTGTGAGAAACAAGAACAGAAAGCTGTTCTGTAGGATAAGAAACCCTGAATTTTGTCTTTGAAAATAATACTTAGAGAGGCAAACATTTCAGTAGAGGGCAGTTGTACTTGGGTTATGATATAAGACGGTGGGAGAAGCCTAAGACAGCAATAGTGATATAAGCCTCCCTTTGTAAAATGCATTAACAATTAGATTCAGGTCTTGATCTAAAAGCAAAATTAATTTAACGTGGAGTACTGAAAAAAAAAATCTCCTTTGGAAAATACCTGTAATGTACAACTGTTGTTTTGTTTTCAACACAAGGTTAGAAATCAGTGGAGATTACTAAATCCATCTGAGCAAAGCCACTGGAAGGCATGGTCCTCACCCACAAACACTCTGCCTTTCCCCCAGCTTGCTTTAGTCTAGTATAACTCATGAGTCAGATTACCATAGAAATACCGAAATGAAGGATGGAATCAGATACTTAAGTGAACTCAATAGAAGGAGCATCCTGATTATAGACTAGGCTTTAGGGCTCACTGGCCCAAGGCTGCATTAGCTGCTCTGACTTCCTGTGGAGATTTAGAGCCTGGCCTGTGCCCCATTTCATTGCTGTGGCTGGAGCTTGTGCTCTACCGGAGGGACCACAAGACAGATGGGCTTCCGGTGACGACACATAATAGGTAGCTGAAGGGCTTCTTATAAACAAAGAAGCATTCCTGGTTATTGTCACCAACAGGACCAGAAGAAGAGACATCAAAATAAACCATATGTATAACAACATCAAACCTTCTCCTGGCTCATTTTCTGATCAAATCCATATATAACATAATGGCAGTAGAAATATCTACCACCTCAAAAGAGAAACAGATGAAGAGTTTAAAAAAATTAAAGAAAATCAATGAAAAGTAGATGGCAACCAGATAAAAAAATTTTGACCATACAGCAAGAGAAGCTGGTTAGGCAAGTCCTGAGGAGGACACATGTACAGTTAGGGAAAGGCAGTGCTCTGAAGGGGCCTCGACCATCCCTGAGATGCAACACATCTCAGCAGCCAGTGGGGGTCAGAGATACTCTATGTCTTAGAAAAAGTACAGGCTACATTTTCTACTCTGCATCTTTAACCCTAAGACCTACAAATCCTGCTAATAGGAACCCAGCTAGAACTTTCTTTGGAGTTTGTACTTCTCTCCAGGAAGAACAGAACCATGAAGACATAGGAGATGGCCAATCCCAGATGCTTTACCACAGAGGTTGGTTTGGACTTCAAAACAATTTGCTTACAAATTGCTTACAAAACAATATGTTCTTTCACCTGTACTCTTCCCATCCCTCTTGCTCCCAGCAAGAACCCCTCTGTTGGTCACAGATACAGGACAGACATCTGTAAGTGTGTGAACACTCTGAAGGAAGGACTCTAGTCTATTTCTTCAACCATTATCTCCTCAGATTACAAAATTTTCTTTTTAAGTGAACACAATGCTTAAGTGGGCAGGTCAAATTGGTTTAAAGGTATACACAGGCACCCAGACCAGAGATGCTCATACAAACTCATAACAGACAATTGTGTACACCTCTTCTTACCACCTAGTCAAGTGATGTCATGTTGGTAGATTGACATTTGCCATGGTGGGAGGATTTACACCACAGAAATGAGCAAATACTGCAAATTAGGGCTCTTTCTCCTACAAAGCTGACTAACATGAAAACATGAATAACAAACATGTGAGTAAGCATAACAATGATTCCAGGGTAGGTTTAAAAGTATTAATAAATCATTTAGCACCATCATGTTCAGATCAGAAGAGAAAAAGGAACAAATCTGATTAATCAAGATCTTCCAGTATGAACCATTTCCGAAACTATAGCCAACAGTCCCATAAAATCGTCTTTCCTATCAAAGACCAGCAAGAAATTAAACATTTTCCTAAGTAATTTTTAACAGTTGAATTACAATACTAAGTGGCCCATGAAGCCATGCACCTTTTCTAACTTTGGCCCTTGGGGAAATGTGACCCTCCTTATAAAGTCTACAACATCAGTTCTATTGTTGCCACAAAGTGAAAATCTAAAAGAAGACAGTGTCCACCTTTCTCTTTGGGGACACACCGGGAGCCATGAACAATGGATCATGTCTTATATTTGTATAACTCACAGATTTAAACCCATAAAGTAGTTAGCTTTCCTAAAAGAAAACACTATTTCACAGCCACAGACTAACTTTCACCCTCGCCAGTCCATCAAAATTGCTGGAAGAAACACATTCAAAACTGTCTGCTACGCAATCATGTTTGTAGCATCTGACCAAAGGAACAGTTAGTTCATAATCTATATTTTAATCATTGTAATGAAATGTTTTAAATGTTTTAAAGAGTATTGGCCTGGTGGGGTTCCAGCAATGCAAGGAAGGTGGCCAAATGGGAGTGGTAGCTCACTGGGCTTGGGAGATAGATTAAAAGCAGGGGACAAGGGGGACTGATGAATAAGTCAATACAACGAAGGGATGGGAACCAGGTTTCTCACTGTAAGAGAAGAGAGTAATGACTAGAAAGGGAGAAAGCTAGAATGAACCATGTAGTGTAGAATTAAAATTGGAATCTTTGGTGTAAACTTAGTTTTCAATATGCAGAATTAGATAAAGAAATAAATATTGATGCACATGTATGCATATACACCTATATCTTTATAAGTATGCATATGCATACACAGGTACACACATATATACATATATATATTTTCTAGCTCTGTCCCTGAGAGAGCTTGGGAGTAGGGAAACCCCAGGAACAATGAGCCTACCTGGAGTCCAGAGTTTGATTTCTAAACACCATTCTCCACTTAAAGGGAGCAGGGTTCTTTGGAGAAATGGTTGACTCCAGGGCAGGAATGGGAAAAATATAAGACAAGTTGAGAATATCTCGTTATTCCAGATGATAAGCAAGTAATCAAAGAATAAGGGAGATATGTCCAAAGGACACAGAAGACAGCTCAAAAGGTGCCAACTGGCCCAATCTGGGGTGATTTGAGTATCAAAATAGTCATATCAAAGATCATATCCCATTGACTAAAACAGGCATTATTCTATCCTAATATAAATAAGTAAATGAACATATAATGGGAAGACAATACTCTTCCCTATAATATAATGCCAGCTAATAAATGTTGAAGGAATCATGGAATTAGAAGAGCGCAATTTGAGATCCACAGTGATAATTACTTTAGACCAAAATATCAATAGATACTGAAACTTGGAGTGAAAGTTCGATGAAGGATGGGATGTTTACATAGTCTCAAAGTATCTTTCCAGAAAACTCTTCTCAATTGAAAAAGAAAAAAGAGTAACTTTATAGTGGAGAACCTTGGTAGACACCATACTACTCAAGAGATCAAAGTTTAGAATAGGATAAACCAGTGATAAGATAAACCAAGAGTATGTCATATGAGGTCTGACAATTAAGTTTGTGAACACATCCTAGAAAAAGTGGTACACACCTCATTGCTGAATAGCACTACTGTCACCTTCAAAGTACTCCCCTTGGGAAGTTATGCACCAATGTCAGCACTTAGTCCACCTTTCAAAGCAATTTTGGAACTCTTTCTGGAATGGCCATCAGAACTGTTGTATTACCCTTGATGTCCTAAATGCCATCAAAATGTCTTCATTTCAATATTTCCTTTATCTTGCGGTAAAGAAGAAGTCACTGGGGGTCAGATCAGGTGAGTAGGGAGGGTGTTCCAATACAGGTATTTGTTTACGGGCTAAAAATTCCACTGCAGACAGTGCCGTGTGAGCTGGTACATACATTGTTATGATGCAAGAGCCATGAATTGTTGAAGAAAAGTTCAGGTCATCTAACTTTTTCATGCAGCCTTTTCAGCACTTCCAAGTAGTAAACTTGGTTAACTGTCCAGTTGGTACAAATTCATAATGAATAATCCCTCTGGTATCAAAAAAGGTTAGCAACATCGCTGCAACAAGTTCGTGAACTTAATCATCAGACTTCGTAGAGTGGGATGGAATAAAAAGACCATAGCATCACATCTTTAATAGTTCTGCCAAAAATGCATAATCTCACCTGAATCCAATCATGAGGAAGCAGCAAAAAAATCCAAATTGAGCCGATTCCTTGTAACAGACCTTTTATTATATGTGTGGATATGTATATGTACACACACATACACACACACACACACACACACACACATGCGTGCATGTGCCTGTGAACGCACATATTGTATTGGTTCCGTTTCTCTGGAGAACACTAACTGATTCAGTAGCAATTTTGGATTCAGAAGCTTTGGGACATTCAGCTTGCTAATTTCAAGTCTTTGCTCAAATATCACATTCTCAGAGAGGCCTATTCTGATCACTCTATCAAAAATGAGAATTACTCGTAATTATGTCTCCATTCCATACCCCTGACTCCTGACCCCATTCTATTCTTTTCCTGTAGTAATGCCACTTTTCACACACTGTGCTACTATTATGTTTACTGTTTATCTCCCTCCTCTAGTATATACACTTCATAATGACAGGTGTTGTAGGACGAGTTCCCTGGGAAAAAAGTGAGATGGAGATTCGTGTGCAGGAGGCTTGCTGGTGGGAGTGCGGGTTGGGAGGGAGTTTGCTCTCAGGAACAGCAGTCATAAGGGTGAGTCCTCTGCAGGACTGGGGCAGATTGGAGCTGCAGTTGCAACAGGTTCCAAGGGGAGCTCTGAAGCTGGGGTAGTGCTTTAGGGATGTCCCAAATGGAGACACAGGGGGATGGGCCTTTGTATCCAGCAGCCAGTCATTGGATGCAGGCTGCACCAGGAAAGGGCCACTACATTGGGTGACACAACCCCCTTCAACCAAAGGCAATTTCTGGTAAAACTCACTGTGGGTCATCAGCTAGCAACACATCTGGCAGCTGGGGAAGGAGAGAAGTGGTCCTGAACGGGGGATCTGGGTGCTGCACCCCAGCAGCAGCCACTAGAGTTCAATCCTTGTCCTTGTGTCTTGCTGTATCCCAGCTCCCAGAACGGGGTCTGGATTGTTGACTGGATGGGTGAATGAATGAATGAATGAATGAATGAATGAATTTCTTTCCAAAAGGGTCAGCATGCACAGACAGGATGTGGCCTCTGTTCTCAGCTGACAAGCAGAATGGCCAGAGTATAATAAAACAGACCAATGTGATCACAGAAACCTTGATGACAATTCAGTATCATAAAAAACAAAAAGTAGCAAATGGGAGAAGAGAGGCACAGGGCTGTTGGAGGGAGTGACAAGGTTGGATGTGACATCATCAAATAAATTTATATTGCAGGGAGTTTCCAAGTCTTACCCGCAGATCCTGAGCATTTCGTTGTAGGACCAGGGTGTGCTGTTACAGGCCTGAGGGGCCCAGGGTTAAAGAAAGCATCCTGCTAACACAAGGAACAACTGGCTCCCGTGACAGAACTTTTAACAAGCCTTTTCTCATATCTGTTGACTTAACGCAGGCCAGGGAATTCTTTGAAAGGCAACGTGGCTATAAATCAGCAAGTCCCATAACGTGCATTCCAGGGTCTTGGAGGGAAGGGCTGCACACAAAGGCTCTTCTCCTAAGTCTTTAGGAATGCTGTGCTGAGTGGCCCTGGCAGTCTCGGGGTTAGATTCTGGGGCTGGGAATGGAAAACATCCAGAGGAGAAGAGCAGGGAAGTGCCAGCGAAAGCAGCACAGCATGTTTCTATAAAACTTTAGGCACCCAGTACCCAGAATGGTGCCTAGTGAGTAATCAGCACTCAAAGACTATCTGATGAATGACTGGCTAAACAATAGGCAGGCGCCTTGGTTCTGGCCCTAGTTCTGTCATTCACTGGCTGTGTGACCTTGAGGAAGTCTCTTCAAAAGCACTGAAAGAGGTGCCTAAGGCTGTGAAAAGGCAAGAAGCTGAGAAATACAAAAAGCCTTCATGGCAGAGAGAACACTGCCAATTCCTGAGCTAACATGAGCACCTGAGTCGGTCAGAACCTGCTAAAGGAACTGGACAATTCCTGCCCTCGCTGTCCCTCCCACCCCAGAGGGGTCTGCAGGGATAGCAGGGGGCTGTTGTGTCCACCACTCCAGGGGAAATGCCTCTTCCACAATGCCTAAAGACTGCCTAAAACACAACAGATCCCCCTCTGGGGCAGCCTGACGCCAGGCAGAAGGGGAAGGGGCAAAGGCTGTCTGATGCCCATTGCAACTTCCATTATAACTGGGGCAGACCGTCTCCTAAAGGCCCTGCGGCAGGCAGAATCACTTCCATCAGTGGCCTGATGTTGTGGAAAGGATGGTAGGCTCCCGCTAAGAATATGAGTTAAAATTCTAGCTTTTCTGACACTTATAGACTTGGTCAGTGACTTGATTTCTCTGGACCTATAAAAAAGGGCATGCTCATCCCAACATCACGGGTATGATCATATGGTAGAAGATTTGTGAAATGAGCATGTTTGTTTTCCTTTTCTTCCTCTCTCTCTCTTCCTCCTTCCTTTGTTCTTTCCATCCCTTCTGTGCAAGTCATCCCAGCTAGTTGGAACAGAGCATAAGCAAGGCCAAGGGCATGAGTTTGATGTCCATATGGCACCCGAGTCCTGCTCCTTGTCCTGGCCATGTCAGCTCTGAACAGGCAGCTTGCAAATCGTGTGCTCACACCTCATCACAGAGTGAAGGCAGTTTGCCACTGACCAGTATCACTATGGACAAACACTATTTACTCAGCAAGGATGCCAAGCATTTTTAATCCCTGACTCATCCGGAAAAAGAATCTGGCAAAAAGGGGGGTGGGGGTGGGGAATGAAAGAGATGAAACTGAGTGAGGCAGGAATTTAATTATGAGGATCAGACCCTGTCATTCTGGGGCACAGAGGAAGAGGGGAGGACATGGTCCTTTCTCTTAGAAGAGTTAACAGATAACCCCAATTCAACCTTTGTAAAACTGAAGAAGAGAGGGCCTAGAGAGATGTGTAAGGTTTTCCCTCTCTCTCTTGGAGTTGTGCCTTACACTGAACCAGGAGTTCCAAATCCATGGGCTGGATCTCTGCAGAGTGCTGACATCATTGAAAGGTGCCCTCAGAATCTACACTGGCACTTAGCAGTGTTTGTGCAACTGTAAGTTCAACAGCTGTCATGGAGGAGGCATGTCATTTTGACTTATATCTGGATCCTTAGATTCAAATCAGTTAGAATTTAGACCCTCATTACAGCCAGCCTGATAGTTGGAATCCTCATTTCTCCAGATATTCTCTTTTGCCCCATCTCTCTTCACACTCGGGGTTTAGCAGGTCAGCCATGGGAATAAACCTCATAGCAGCTCTTTCCTCTCCCTGTCCCCCACCCCCACCCTGGGGCCTGGGGACCCATGATGAGGCTGCCTGGGTACCTCCGCTGCAGTGTCAACCTTCTTGTGGGCTGAGTCTCAGGGACACTAGGTTCTTCCTCAGCACAGAGGCACCATGACTCGTGTGGGACAGTCCATTGGCTTTCTCTGCTTTGGTTGATTGCCTCACTAGGCCTGTTCCTTTCTTTCCCTCCCAGTCCTTTTTTCACCATCACTGTACCTTCTCATTATCTCCTCTTCCCCTTTCTAAGATGCTAAAGATGGTCTGTTGGCACCTTTCCACCTCTCTTCCTTTCCCAAGATCCTTGCTTCCTCTTTCAAGTCTTTCACTCCATACTTAAGCAGTGCCGCAAGATGCTCTTAATGCCAGGTCTCACTCCAGTGGGCCCAGTGAATCACCCCAGGCGAGAGGGACACCCAGATGGTCCTGAAAAGTGGACAAGTCTAAAGTGGCATCGATTGAGCTCTAACTACGTGCCAGGGAATTTACATGCAATATGTATCTTGTCCTCCCAGCATTCTTCTGATACTCTTACTCCCATTTTATGGATGAGCAAATTGAAGCTCAGAGACGCTAACTCACTTAGCAAATGATGCTCATAACCCATCCCAGGTCTGTCTGACCCTGGAACTCACTCTCATTTCTACACGTTAGCCCCTCACTGACGCCACAGTAATCGTCACATCCGTCTCTGGCTAATGCAATTCCATCTTGATTCTCAGGAAAATCTGATGTGTCAGGTTCAAATTTAATCACAGAATCCTATAAATTATAGTTAGAGAAGAAGAAACAAATGTGTCAAGAAGATTTGTAGGATGATAATGAGACATAAGCGCCAATAATTTGACTTGAGTTGAAAGATGCTAAGTCTGTGTGTGTGTTTCACGGGGCGGGCGTGTGTGTGTGTGTGCGTGTGTGTGTGTGTGTGTGTGTGTGTGTGTGTGTGTGTGTTAAAAAAGCATCAGTCTAGGGCCACTGGTTCCGCATGCTGGGGCATAAAGAGAGCAGCTCAGGAAATGATTTTAATGGACAGAGACTATGACCTGGGGTTGGGGGAATCTGTTTACCCAGGATCAGGAAAACCTTAAACTCTTCTCAGCTAGTGTTTTATTCTAAAGACATACTGCATCTAGTTCATTAGTGTAAGAAATATATATTGAATAAGATGTCTTTAAACAGAAACACACATAAAACAAGACTATGTATTAATGGTTGTGGACAGAGTGTTGTGTGCAGCTGGCAGCTTAAGGTGGGTAGAGTTCCTGGCCTTAAGGAGATCCAAGTATTGTAAGACCAATGGTCCAGCTAGTCTTGTATTAGCATAGCTTATCATTTCTTGAACAATCTTCTTACTTGTGGCTTAAGGCCTTAGCTAGGCGTGAGAGAAGCAAAATATGGTGAGGTTTTTTAAAGCATTATGCTTATGACGAAATGGGAATATTAATCTCACAAAATCAGACAAATAGAAGATAAGACAGTCATCCCTTTCTCTGTACATGTCACAAAACCTAATGGATTAACTATTTAAAAGAAAGTTGAAAAAGTTTTACATATACATAAGTAGTGTGGTATGGAAGAAAACAAGTCTGGGCTCAGGGTTAATGTCTCTAAGGATTTATCCTGGCTCTGTCGCTCACTAGTCTTATGACACTGGGCAGGTTTACCACTCAGGCCCCAGTCCCTTTAACTGCAAAATTGGGTGGGTTTTGAGATCTAAAGCTACTCCTGGTTCTGAAAATCACAGCACTTTATGATGCTCTAAAGAAGTGGTGTTTGGACCTGAATAGTCACTTTTCCAAAGAAGACATACAAATGGCCAATGGGTATATGAAAAAGTGCTCAATGTCACTAATCACCAGGGAAATGCAAATCAAAACCACAATGAGATATTACCTCACATCTGATAGGAGGACTGTTATAAAAAAGACAAGAGATAAGTGTTGGCGAGGATGTGGAGAAAAGGGAAGCCTTGTGCACTGCTGGTGGGAATATAAATTGGTGCAGCTACTATGGAAAATAGTATGGAGGTTCCTCAAAAAATTAAAAATAGAACTACCATATGATCCAGCAATCTCTCTTTCTGGTATATACGCAAAGAAAATGAAATCAGCACTTTGAAGAGATATCTTCACTCTCATATTCATTGCAGCATTATTTATAATAGCTAAGATATAGAAACAACCTAAGTTTTCATTGATAGATGGATAAATAAAAACATTATGGATAAAGAAATTAGAGAAATATACACATACATACTATTTGGCCTTAAAAAAGAAAGAGGTCTTTCATTTGCAACAATATGGATGAACTTAGAGGACATATGCTAAATGAAATAAGCCAGATATAGAAAGAAAAAAAACCTGTATGACCTCACTTATATGTGGAATCTAAAAAAATGTTGAATACATAGAAGCAGAGAGTAGAATGGTGATTATCAGGAGCAGAGTGTAGAAAACGGAGAGACCTTGGTCAAGGAGTACAAATTTGCAATTATGTAGGATGAATAAGTTAGAGATCTCATGTACAGCATGATGACTATAGTTTTAATACTGTATTGAATACTGAAATTTGCTAAGAGAGTAAATTTCATGTGCTCTCATCACACACAAAACAGATAACTATATGAGAAGATGCTATGTTAATTACTTTGATTGTAGGAATAAGTTCACCATGTATATGTGTATCAAATCATCATGTATATCTTAAATACATAATTTTAAAATAATATAATAAAATAATAAAAAAAAGAAGTGGTACTTGATGGAAGCCAGAAACAGAAAATGATGGGCTGATGGACCCCAGGGGCTCAGCCTGGTGCAATGTTCATGGGTGTCTGCTCTTTAAGCTATCCCACCACTTGGTGCCCTTGATGCTGGCTTCCCATCACACCCCAGGACCTCATCTCCACAATTAACCCTTCTACCTGTGGCCCCTTTCCTGCAGTCTGAAAAAAATGCCCAAGTTTGCCACATGCAAAAATTATCTTTTCTTGACCTCTCTTTCCTTTCTATCCCTCCATTTCTCTTCTTGTCTGACACATCAGATTCCTAAAAAGAGAAACCCACTCTTATTGTCTCCAGATCTGTTCTTCCCAGTCCTACGTCTTAATCCTCTGTGTTCAGCTTTCCATCCCTAGCATGCTATACCTGCCCCTTGAGGATCACAAATGATCCAATCCAGTGGCTTCATACCAGTTCCTAATCTTGACTTCAAGAAGAATGGCACTTGGCCCCGTTGAGACCTCTTCTCAACTTAGCCTTCAGAAACACCACTTCTGAGGTTCTCTGACTCATTGTTTATATGTCCTTCTCTGGCTCCTCCTTTTTCTCCTGCACCCACGTGTGGTTGACCCCAAGCCTCTGCTCTTAGCTCTCTCCCCTTTCTCTTTCCATACTTTCTTCCTTGGCATTCTCTCAGTTGCATAGTTTCTGCCATTATGTTCTTTCAGCAGCTTTAGTTCTTTATCTTCAGCTCTGACGTGTGTCCTTGTTCTAGTCTAAATTTCCAAATGCCTGTTAGACATCTCTGCCAACACATAATTTCATTATGTGCAAATCAGGATGCAAAATTTTTCCTTTTTCTCCCACTGTGTTCCATATTTTTTCCAGTAGACCATCACACTCCTTGTCATTCAAGGTATTGTCTCTTCCTTGCAAGTAACAATTACTACAAAAGAATTATAGGATCTTGGGGTGTTGGATCTTGAGGGGACCCAGAGGTGGTATCTCAGAGTAGGAGGCATTGTGGCCAAGAGCAGGTGTGGCCTTTGGATTTGAGTTAATCTGGATTTGAATGTTGGTTTAGTCTCTTGCTTGCTGAGTGACCTTAGGAAAGTTATTTAACATCTCTGTGCCAGTTCCACATCTGTAAGACAGTGCTAATACCCTGAAAGATTATTATTAGCTTCAATTAGATGATGCGTGTGAAGTTCTTAGTAGAGGGCCTAGCACTTACTAAATGCTGAATGAGTGATATTTATTATCAAAGATTTTGCCTCTTGATTTTTCAGATGGTGAAACTAAGGACTGGAGAGATGATGTAATTCAGTAATAGTGAAAGAGCTGGGACTAGAAACCAGTCTGATGTCTTCAAAGCCTATGTACCTTAAGGGAGTAATGGTTGGAAACAGTAAGAAAACTGTCTTTGAAGAAGCTTATTTTTAGATTGTTACTGGGGCATGGGACCATGTCTCTTTAACTTGCTGTCAAGTCTTAATTATTTATGCTCAGTGGAACCAAGAAAACTTGGTTAAGTGAAAAGTACACAATCTCTAAACGCCATTTAAATAACAGCTTCAACCTTTCCCTCCGTTATTGTTTATCGATTTATTAGAAATGCTACATTCAGTGTGGAAACAGAGCATGAAAAACAAACAGCACAATGCTTGAATTACAGATTTCTAACTTGGTTTCCAAACAGTCAAAATGTCATAAATAACTTCATCTCAAAAGAAATCTTAAAGGAAATTTTGAAAAATAGAAATGGAACAAAGACACTGTGGTAAATAAAAATAGACAAATGAAATTCCATATCTATTGTTATCAATGTCTGAAAGAGCTCCATGATTGGGAGGAAATTATTTCCTGCTTCCTAATGCTATTTTTCACGTTTACTTATCTTGTTAACTTTATTAAACCCAACAGGAAATAATTTCAGCATCACAGCTAATTTGTTTTGACGTGTCTCGAGAGAGCTATTTTTTTTTCTTTTAAATAGTGCCTGCTGCTTTCTATCAAACCATGCCCCAATTGAAGGGGCATCTGTTATTGGAATGCCTTTTCAAAAATAACAGTGGAGTCTGAACGTCTGGAAGGTTTACAATAAAATCTTCTATTTGAAGCCCATGTTTGCAATGGGATGCTTGTGTATATTTTTATTTATTTTTTAAGTCCTTCCAGACGTTTGAGAAAGTCATCACATGTGATTGTTTCTTTAGCTGAACTTCATCAATTAAATCTGGCTCACTGAGGGCTGAATAAGGGGCGTCCGCTCAGGAGGTGTGAGGGAAACAATAGGTTCTGGATGTGTCTAAAACCAACAGGATGGGGGTGCAATTTGAGTTGCATGAGTTTTTAAAGGAAACTCTTCACTTCTACCTAAAGTCAATTTCTGGTGGCATTTGTATTGAATGGACTTAAGCCAGTGTTGTCATTCAACAAATATCTAATGTTCTTTTGATACACATGAATACTATAATAGCATCCAGTGGGGATAAGCAGGTGTGAGATAAACATTCTGACCTAGTTTATCCTTCAGGTCACTGTAGATGCAAGGTCTTCCTGGCTGGTTTCACTACCTGGTAAACATCGTTCCTTCTTTTATTCTTTCTTTCTATGATTCTTTATTCACAACCTCATCATCAGAGTGTATGGCATGTTAAAATGAAAGTGAGTCTTGGATCAAATTCCGGCAGATGTATTACTATTTATCTATAAGCATGAAAAAGAACCACAAATATATTTCAAAGGCAGATTGGGCCTGCCTTATAAGGTCAAGTTCTTCATAAAGATAAAAGATGCAGGACCAGTGGGACTTGATTAACTGAAGCTGGACATGCCAGATTCTTATTCCTAAATCATCATCTATCCCTTATGCTAAGTACCAAACCCATGGGGTAGATTTACACAAACTATTTGAGGTGCTAAGTAACGACCTCTGAAAGGTATTGATTAATGACTGAGATTCCCAACAGCTAATTAACTACCCCTGAAGGGTAGATTCCTAATCAAGATACTTTGAATGTTAACTAACTGCTGCTAAATTGCTAGATTGGCATTAACTTTTATACATACATCATACTGTTTATAGCCAAATACAGCATCATTATTCTCCCAAGCTCCCAACCTAGACATCGCAGAGGCACGCTTGTCTCAGCCAACTGCCTTGCACATCAACAGATTCTGACAAGCCTAACTAAGTAATCAGCTCTTGCATTTGGCTTCTCCTCATATCTCCAGAGCCTTTGGCTTAGTTTCAGTCCTTATCAGGAACTTTCCCAGGATGACTGTTAACTGCCTCCTAATTTCTCATCTCGACCTTCTTCTCTTCCTATCATTCGTTCTTTATTCCAGAGTTCTCACCCTAAAAAAAAGTCTGATCATGTTACTCCCCGGCATAGAATCTTCTGAGGATCTATTGTATAACATCCAACCTCCGTAGCTGGCCTCAAGCCTCTTATCCACATGCTCCAGCTTTCATAAACTTTTCACAATTCCCTAAACATTCTGACCTGGTTTATCCTTCAGGTCACTGGAGATGCAAGGCCTTCCTGGCTGGTTTCATTACCTGGTCAACATCGTTCCTTACATTAAGGCCTCCTTTATGTTGCCTCTTCTGTGAAGGGAAGAGATGCTGTTTTTTCAGGCCCCTGTGCTCTCACAGCCCTTTCTGTTTGTATTCATTGGTGGTAGCTATTGTGTTGTGCAAATTAGGATTGTCAGATACAATACAGCGGGCCCAGTCACATATGAATTTCAGATAATGAATAATTTTTTTTTTTAAAAGATTTTTATTGGGGAATTGTGGGGATGGGAACAGTGCTGGGGAATTGGGGGAAGGGGAACAGACAAGTTGCTGTCCTTTTTGTTCTTCAGTCTAGTTGAGGAGGACGTTGCTTCACTGGCCCAAGTTGGCACCATCATTGCGCTCTTCCCAGGGGAGGCAGATCAGTCGCCGGCTTCTGGATGGAATAATGAATAATTTTTGTTATATGTAGGTCCCATGCAATCTTTGGAGCATACTTACAGCAATTATTTGTTATTTATATGAATTTCAAATTTAACTGAGCATCCTGACTTTTATTTGCTAAGTCTGGCAAGCCTAGCGGTGCTGTAATTAAACTGTTTACATGTCTGTCACTTACACTGCCCAGAGAACATCTTGAAGGCCCGAGTATCCAAGTGAGCAACCGGACTCCAGGCCTGGCACCAAGCTCTTATTGAATAAATGTTTCTTAAATAGAAGAAAGAAGGAAGGAAGGAAGGAAGGAAGGAAGGAAGGAAGGAAGGAAGGAAGGAAGGAAGGAAGGAAGGAAGATCAAAAAAGAAATGAATGTCACTGCTTGCTTTTTTCCACTTGGGAAAATTGAAAAATAAAACCTTCGGGCTACTCCATAGGTATACGTGATAATGTTCCCTATATCCAGCAGTATTTTGGAAGTCAAAAACTGCTCCAAAATGAGGGATGAAAAAAATAACATACAGAATAATAATAGTGACAGCAAAATGTTAGTTATGGTGAACCCATATCAAAACAATTTATGGACACCTTCACTGAATCCTCACAAACCCCATGAGGCAGGTGCTTATTGCAAGGGGCTAGGCTATTTCACGCCCCAGTTTTGTGAAATGTTAGCTCTGGTTCCAAACACTATTCCACTTCCTTCCCAAAGACCCTGGGGGAGCTGACTCGATAGAGACTTGTTCAAAGCCCCACCTTGTAAACGGAAAATAATGCATGAAGTTGCCAGGTTTCTGCGAGGGATTTGGACTCAGTCCCATTTCTTCTTTGGGAAGCTTTCTTTGCCTATAAGGGATTCCCAGACTTCTACTTTTGTCTTAGTCTTCTGGTCATAAAACTGCCTTGAGTAAAAGTTTGTTTTAAGAGCTTATGGTTCTAGGACATAAAGAAATGTTTGAAGAAGGGAAAGGGGGTAACAGCATGCAAGATTCTGTGTGGAATAGATGGTACAGCGCACCCCCCTACACTTCCTTTCCTTGAGCCCATGGTGGGAGACCATTCAAAAAGCCAACAACTCGGGTAACAGCCCTTAAATTGACATTGTTTGGATATGAATGGATCCAATTGGCTTTAAATGTTTTGTTCCCACGTAATTCCTATTTTAGGCAGATTGGTTACTATAGAGACTAGAGCCGCCTTCATTACAGATGGTGGAGAAAGGACATGCTGACTAATGGTTAGAGCTGGGGTCTAAGGTCCAAGGTCCCGGTCTTTGCCCAGCCACAGACTCACTGTGAGACCATCCGTAGCTTACTCCCTGTGTCACAATCCTACCTTAAATAGGCAGGAGTGAAAAATATCTTTGCTGGAGAGCAATGGCAAGTGATATTCATATATTTTATTATTGGGAGTGGGTTAGATGGAAGGAATGAAAATGAGGGAGAGAGAGATTCTAACATAAAGTGAATTAAAGAAAATATTGAACTTAGAAGGCTGTTGTTGACCTGGAAAGTAATCAACTGGCAAACGGTTAGTGACTACCTATCAAAGCATCACCTCTGGGGCTGGGGTATAGGCAATAGTGTCTTGGGATATTTTTATTGGGTTGTCCAAAAAGGCATGGTGCATTTTTTCAATGAAAAACAGAAAAAATACATCATGATTTTTCCAACAACCCAATTAAAAGTGGGTGTGTGTGTGCCAAACTTCAGACACCTAAAGGTAAGATATAAAGGCGGCTACAATTTAGAAATCTACATAAATAATTTATCCCTACCCCTTAGAAATAATTATTTTATTCTTTAGCACTCCTCTGTGTGCATTTTAATTTTTTTAAACAACTTTCATTATGAAGATTTTTGACATAGAGCTGAAATGTTAATATACCCATTATCCAGCTTTAACAGTTATCCACATTCTGCCATTGTTGTTTCATCTCGTTCATCTTTTTTTTCTTTTCTTTTCTGAACTATGTTAGAACAAACCCCAGACAATCATTTTACTTATAAAATATGATAGGGCTTACTTTCTTTAACAGATAAAGGCTTTCCCCCCCATAACCATAATACGCCATTATCACTCCCAACAGAATTAACAATTCCTTAATATCGTCTAATACTTAATCCAGGTTCAATTTTCCCAGGTCGTCTCAAAAATATCCTTTTTATAGTTGGTTTGTTCCAATTAGAAGTTGGACATGGCCCAAGCATTACATTTGTTTATGTCTCTTAAGTGTCTTTTAATCTATAAAAATTACTCTTTCCCTTCCCTCATTTTATTTGGAAACATTTGAAACAATTAAAGAAAAGTTGCAGGACAGATGAAATTTACTTTCATGTTTTACATATTTGCTTAATATTCTTTCCCTCTCTCTCATTAATATCATCATTGCTACTATTTTGCTGAACCGTTTGAGAATTAGTTGCAGACACTGTGAACTTTTACCCTTAAATATTTCAATGCATTTCCCCTAAGAACGAGTGCATTCTCTGACAGTCATATTATAAAAGTATCATATTGAGGAAATTTAACACTAGTATTATTCATTTTGTATTCAAATTTCCTCAATTGTCCTAATAATGCCCGTTATAGTTTTTTTTTTAAGTCCAGGAGTGAATACAGAATCAAACATTGCATCTAGTTGTCATTTCTCTTTAGTGTCTTTTAATCTAGAATACTCCCCAGACACTTTTGTTGTCCATGACATTGACATTTTTTGAAGTGTCTAGGCCAGTTGTTGGGCAGAATGTCTCTCAGTTTGATTTGCCTGATTGTTTCTATTTTTAGTACTTAAAGGAACTCTGAAACTAACTCTAAGACTAGTATACTTTGTTCTAATTTAGAGGAAATTTTCCACATGTTGAGGCTGAATTTTGTTCCATCTCTTACTGATTTGCATTCCCTGTTCAATAGATTTTGGAAATGTTTGTTCTCACTTTTTTATGCCTCATGTTTTTTATGTCCCTATGTGAAATAAGACATTTTCAGGTTTTTCTGCATGGTCTTAAGGAAGCGTCTGAAGCATTTATTTTTGGTCTTGCTCTTGAGTGAGATTCTCCCTTGTCTCAGTTCAGAGAAGGGCAGAGAATGTGTCCTAACCCCAGTGGGGTAGACACAGGAGGTAGGTCACAGATATTACCATCTCTCCTTGAAATGTGGCCTAGCCTCTCTCACCTGGAGAGATGAAGCTTCCCATAATTCCCACACTGTGGGAACAGAAGGCACCGCAGTCATGTGTGGACTTCCCACCAGCAGTGCTGTCCGCATGTGTCCCTGGTCGCTGGCGTAGACCCTGCCCTGGCCAAGAGAACTGGCTTGAATTGGTCCCTGGTAGCTACGTACGGCTTGTGTGAATGAAGCATAGAGGAGCGTCTTGTGTAGTTTCTGCCCAGATGTCCTAGAACTGCTTAGCAGATACTGAATTAGGATTGCCTAAAAAATTGCTGGAGGTTGGCAGCAGGGCACCCCTAATGAGGCCTGCCATCTCTACAGGGTCTCTGTGTCCATGCCAGCCGCCTCTTTCTTCCCCTTGCCATGGGTGTGGGTTTTGTTGGACCCTCTCTCCCATCACAAGGAGACTGCTGGGGCTGGCATGGAGGAGTGCAGATGGTACCTAGCTCGGTTCCTGCTACAAGTTGGCATATTTGTTGCCTACAATGCTGTACCTCCCCTTCCAGCCCATTTAACGGAAAGGATATGGGAAGAAGGAAGATACGATAGGAAAACATGCTCTCTGGTAGCACAAACTGCGAATGGTTTTGAATCACTAGGAGATCCTGCCTTCCCATCCACTCTGTCTCAAGTATTATCCCATAACAGAGTCTGACAATGAGGCAGGGAGGGCTTTGCTCCTCCAAAGGAAAACTGGGCACTTGCCATGGGACCTAAGGGCAAATCTGCACTGTTTATGCTTTTCAGAGTTTTACAGGGGACAGGGAAAGGAACAATAGGTGCAGGATAATAGGGACCTGCTACCCCTAGTGACCTGGCATGAAATATTATTCATCATTATAATAATGATCATAGCTGCCATACAATGGTTTTTCTATTTAATTCTCCCAACACAGTGTCAAGTAGAGATTGTAGTTCTCATTGAAAAGGTGAAGGTGCTAAATCTCAGAGAGGAACATTAAGGAGCTTGTCCATGGTTATTCAGACAGGCAGTAGTGGGCTAGGATTCTGACCCAGTTTCCTTCAACTTACAAGTAATGACTTCTACCGTTACTCCTCACTGCTTCCTTGAGGGGCTTTGCTCTACTGTCTTGAGGAATGTTACAAAGAGTTTCCTATAATTTCTGTACCTGACCTCTCCACCACCAACCTTATTATATCAAATGAGACATCACAGCCAAAGGGCTTTTTCAGACGGCAGAGCACTCACTTGGCCTAGGATTGTTGATACAGATATAAATACAAGGAAATGTATATCTCCATATAAAATTGGATTTGTGTGTGTGTGTGTGTGTGTGTGTGTGTGTGTGTGTGTGTGTTACAGGTACATATCTCAGTATCTCATGCTAGTGAGTCTAGATGATAGAATGGGGGTAGAGAAAGATGAAACATAGCAATAATTGTTGTCAGCATCAATGCTTTTCCCAAATAACTCACTTCTAGAGCTAGGTCTGCTGAATGGCTTCAGCTGCTGGTGAGTTGAAGGTTCTACCACAGAGTCAGAAGATGGGATTGAACAGGAGGTAACATAAGAGAAGTTCCTCCCAAGTATGTGACGGCCAGCCAGAAAGGCCAGGTCTGCTTCTGTTTCTGGCTTTGTGACTCCCAGCTCAGCAGAGCTCTGGTCCTGCCCTGTAAATGGAAAGACAGGGCCTGAAACTGGGCCAGAGGTCTGGCCCAATCAGAGACTGAACCCCTCAACTGTTAAGGAAAAGGGATTCTTAGAGTTTGGAGCCTGGGAAGTTCATTTGAACGGACTTTAGTAAAGGAAAAGAATCTCTAGGGCTATCTTAATTCATCTTAGGCCTGTGTCTTCCTGGGTATTATATTCTTATGTTCTAATCTTTGGGGCCAAAAGATTAAAAAATGCCATGTCTTGGCTTTCTACAGCATTCTGGGGCACCCTCATCATCTACATGTTACTGCTGGAGACACTGAGACAATTTGAAATCCACAGCAGAAGTAGCAGGATGGACTCCCCGTTTTCCATGCCTTTTCCCAAACAGTCCTAGGTGGATAAAACATCAAATTGTTATGGAAAGAGGCTCTGGGTTCAGAGAGGCTTTTCAAATCCCAGAATTCACAAGCTGTGTGACCTTGGTCAAATTTCTCAGCCTCAACTGCCTCATCTGTAAAATGTAAAAAATAATTTCTCCTTTCTAGGCTTGTGAGATTGAGATGACATAACATATGCCAAGTGTGTAGGCCTGTTCCCAGAACATAGTGAGAGTTGACTTCCTTCCTCTCTCACCTGTCCTTCCCTTTTTCCTTTTGCTACAGCTCATATTAGCGCTGAAGGAAAGGCATTACCTGCTTTTTATTTCTTCTGAAAAGCTGTGTAAATCTAGCATCTTGATTTGATGATGTTTATGAGAACTGTGCCAAGGAATGGGGCAGTCTCATCCTATCTAAACACTTGCTGCCGCACACAGAAAAGGGGTCAGATAACCCAGCACAGGTATACACAGGAATACTTGGGCCAACGAAGACCAAGGGCACTAACAGAAGCCAAGTAATTTCTCCACCAGGCAGAACCAAGGGGCTCAAAGTTAAAAGAATAGGATTTGTTTCCCAAACATCTGCTTCTTTTGGGGTTCGTAGCCCTGATCCTTGCTTCAAGGATCTGAAGGCCTAATTGCTGGAGGCAACTCAAAAGAAATTTAATGAATGGAGGCAGAAGAGAATCAGCAGACGAGCTGGCCCAGATGAGATGATGCCCTGCACGTGAATTCTGTAATTGCCTGTGTTGGAGTCCCATCAGACAAGATACCCAGTGAGATAGTGGAAAGCTTTTTATATCTGAAATGAATAGGGATCCAGTGTAGGAAAATTACTAAGAAATTGAGGAAGGCCAAAACAATGCTGAACATTCTCATGGATCCCAAGGGTGAATTTTTGTTTCTGTTCCAATCTGTGTTTCCTTCAATAAACCTGTAATAGTTTTGCAATAAGAGGATAATAACAATGACTGGTAGAGTAGAGATGCAGGTAAGTAAGAGAAGTAAAATATGTTCTGAGTTAGTCCTGTATGTGTGACGATGTAAATCTGGAACTTTGTGGTTTTAAGAAGTAACTGCCCTGGAGGGGTGAAAAAGGATAACTATTGCATTGTTCTGTACACTTGAAACTAATAATAATAAAAAAAGAAGTAACTGCCCTAAAGTAATACAGCCATGAGGATAGGGGCGCAATAAGTAGGTTTGAAAGCAATTCCAAAAGAAGACATGTAAGAGAGCTTTTTTCAGCAAAGCAGAGCCCTTGAACAAATGTATAAAACCCACTCTGAGCAAGACCTTTGCCTGAATGTATAAATTTTGGTGGGAAGATTCAGAGCTTTGGAATCAGAAAGGCCATTAGAATCCCTAATCTTCTAATTTACACGCTATGTGGCTTTGGGTAAGACTCTTTGTCTCTGAGTTCTGATCTGTAAAAATGTGGAAAATAATCCTTACCTCATAGGATTGTTTTGAGGTTTAAATAGATAATGATTTTATTAGAATTTTATCTTATTCAGAGAACTAGACCCATTATTTTTGAATATTTTTCTCCACGTCTCTCTTTCTCAACACTTCCAATCACTTTTTTGATCAGTCTTTTTTGATCGACCAGCAAATATTGACCAAGCACCCACTGTACATTCTAACCCTCACATAGCCTTCCTGAAATTAAAGTTCCAGTTCTACAATGAAGAAGTCATGGGGAGATATCAGGAGGTGGGGGGGAGGGCTGGACCTGGCTCAAATTGAGGCATAAGTGAAAATGGGCTTTGAGATTCTGCTGCCTCCCTTACAAGTATGAACTGGTTTCTTCCTGGGGCAGGCAGTGTTTACGGTCTGCTCAGTGCCATTCACCCCACATTTCACTCCCTCATTTTGCAGTGGGTGGATTTGCCTTGTTATTGGGAAGGGTAGGCCCTGCCCTAACCTCAGGAGAGTGAGTCATCCTTGCTCTAAGCTCAGCATAACCCCTTTCCCCTTTGCTCGTGATTTGTTTAAGGGGAGGTAAGTTATCCAGTCTGACAATCAGATACAAGGAGAAGTCTGCTTGAAGCTTCTGCTAAGAATTTCACTTACCTTGTAAACGGCACGGAGGTGGCTTGCAAAGCTCCTCCCTTTTCCTTCCATTTTCAAAGTAGAAGTGATGCCTGAAACTGCAGCAGCTATTTTGGGGCCATGAGGCAATAAGGATACAAAGCCAATAACTCCAAATGGAGAATATGGGGGATAGATGACAGAAAGAGCTAGGATTCTTGATGATATGATAAAGCCTTGAACTGCTAAACTTCTTATTAGATGAGACACATAAATGTCTTTATTGTTTAAATCACTTTTAACTGGGTTTTATGTTACTTGCAACTAAAAGCATTCCTAGGTTATATTCCTTCCCTTTGAACAGC
Organism: Hipposideros armiger; assembly: GCF_001890085.2. Lineage (NCBI taxonomy): Eukaryota > Metazoa > Chordata > Mammalia > Chiroptera > Hipposideridae > Hipposideros > Hipposideros armiger. Next base: position 91,603 of record NW_017731472.1, read on the forward strand.
ACCCCTTTCTGAAGTGTCATCCGTACTGCAACCTTCCTCACAGCCCAACTTCTACGTTTATTTCCAGCTGGCTGCAAGAGATCCCTGCTAAGGTATTCCTGGAGATCATGGTATTAGTTAGACTGAAGGTATGACTTCTTCAAAGAGTATTTGCATTTTAACAAAGGATTCCTGTGGCCAGAAAAATTTCCTAGAGACAAAGACATAAAACCATGATGGTGGAATGACAGGTTGGGGGATCGATACTTTCAGAGAACTGAGAACCTTAATTTCTGCCCCTTCAAGCCCAGCATGTAGGTGACTACCCCGTTTACCTCTGCATGTTCACCAGAGGCTTGCTACTCAGTGTGGTCTACCAGTGGTACTAGCATCACTTGAGGACTTTAAAAATGCAAAATCTCAGGCCGCAGCCCAGGCCTACTGAATCAGAACTTGCATTTAAACAAAAATCGCCCAGTGACTCATATGTACATTAATTAGAGTTTGAAAAGCACTTCCCCAGGGGACACAAAATTTCTAGAGTTAATAAAAACTCCGTTTTCTGTATCTGGTGAACAGTTGGCAAGGCACAATGTTACAAGGAAAAACTCTCATACTGTCTTTTTATCTGGTTGTAGAGATCTAGGGTAGATCAGATTTGTTGAATAAACAAACATAATTCAGAATCATCCAAACACGGAGACCAGAACCATCCAGCACAACTCATGTGTTTCAAGATTATATCTTATTTCTAAAAGAGACATAAGTTACACAGAAATAGAGAGACAGAGATGGACATAGTGGTTAGATGGTCTCAGAAAGACCCACTGGAGCTGAACATGTCACATTACAGCCCCTCATTATGTCAATTCATGTGAGAGTCCACCTGCTTCCTCAAAGACTCAGAATCTCATTACTGGCAGGGCCTGGTGATTAGGCTGCAAGGGCTATCCACACCAATGAAAAGAAACATTAGTTTGCATGAGACCCAAGGATGTCGAAAAATTAATTTATATGAAATATAGTCATCACATGGACAGAAAAGCTCCCCTGGCTTGGTCCAGAGAGTTTTCTTCTGGTAAGAAGCTTCATGGGCTCCCAAGTCATAATCAGAAGTCATCTCACTGATTTATCGGGAAGCATCCCTATTTCAGGGACCAGAATGCTTCAAAGTCCCTACAATCAGATAATTTTTTCCCCTAAGACAGATTTACATGGGAGGTAAAATCAAAATAAGAAGGATGCTTTATGTGCATAGAATCAAGATAAGGAGGTTTAATGAATGTGAACTAAAAGCACCAGGCTGAGATAGCCAGCCTTAGCCATCTCACCATTGGGAGAGTATTGATAAAGGGAGAAATTGAAGGCTAATAGCAAAGACTACCCATCCTGAATAGTTTCAGCTGACACCATATTCTGGATTTCTATGCTGATGAGTCTTTATTTCTTTACATCTTCTATGTTTTTAGTCAAATTACAATCAACAATGTTTCCTCAGTAACATGCTACGTTTTTCAAATGAGTTTTATATCCCTCTTCTGGCCTAGTATGTATTGATCTTACCATATAATGTACAGAAGGCAACATCATTTCACTCATTTCCCAGTTTTTAGTAGGCATTCATGGTTGCCCTCAAATACTAGTACAGTATAGATATAGTCACAGTTCTACTCACTGCCATTAATGGACGCAGTGGGGAACAGCATCACGGATCCCAAAGTGTGTGCCTCCATAGGCGTGTGCCCAAGTAGTCCACCCCCTCAACCCTTGGGAATGCAGGCAGTTCTGAGTGGCTGGAGGCGTTGGGTTGTTCCCTCTCACAACAGTGTGTTGTTATCTATTGTAACTTTCATGCATATCAGAATACAAAAAAGGCTGGAAATCCCTAGCACAGTGGAATGGCCCTGGAAATCAGGGTACCACTCACTAGCTATGTGGGTAACAGTGGGCTGGTCACTACACTCTCTGAATCTCAATATCTGAGAAAGGTGGATCAAACCTTACTTAATGCTGAACTAATAAAGTTAGTTAGATTCACTTGTTGTCTTAGTCCATTCAGGTTGTTTTAACAAAAATACCATAAACTGGGGCCGGCCGAGTGGCGCGTTGGTTGAGTTGGCTTGGGACACCAGCTCTGAGCATCAGAATCCAGGTTCGGATTCCACATGAGGGCCAGTGACACTGCCCTCTACAGCTAAGATGGTGAACAACAGCTCAACCTGGAGCTGGGCTGCTGTGAGTTGCGGGTGACGACGTGGGCTGCAGTCCCTGTGGCAGTGGGTTGCCATAAGCTACTGTGAGCGGCCGGCAGCCGGTGTGAGCTGCCAAGAGCCGCTGTGAGCGGCCATCTAGAGGCTGGCGACTGATCTGCTCCATCCGGGAAGAGCCCAATGATAATACCAACATGGCCAATGAAGCGACGTCCTCCACAACTAGACTGAAGAACAAAAGAACAGCAACTTATCTGTCCTCCTTCCCCGATTCCCCAGTGCTGTTCCCCTCCCCCAATTCCCCAATACAATCTTTAAAAAAAAAATACCATAAACTGGGTGGCTTATAAATGACAGAAATTTGTTTCTCACAGTTCTGTAGGCTGGAAAGTCCAAGATCACCGGCAGATTCTGATTCTGGTGAGGGCCTGCCTCCTTGTTCATAGACCGCCATCTTTTCACTGCAATTTAACATGGAGGAAGGGGATTAGGAAGATCTGTGAGGTCTTTTTATTTTTTTACAGCATCCCTTTTTCCTCATCTTGGCCCCTCTATTTGCTCACCTTCATCTTCCTGGAAACCCCACTTTCTCGAAACTTCTATTTGCTCGCCCTGTTACTTTCACTCTGTTTCTTTGAAAGCTCCTCACTCATTCTCCACATTGGCATGTTCTCCCTCACTCTTTTATCCTCACTTCTATTTCTCTCTTGGGGCTCTCTGCTTCTCCCAACCCCATAGCCTACACATTCAAAAGGAGTGGGGTGGAATAAGACGCCTGCCTTCACCAAAAATACATTTTCCAATGGGTAGAATTTGGGACAGAAGAACATTGTCACAAGGCAGGTCTAGGTTACCCCCCAAACGTGGGGAGAGGAGAAGGGAGATACAAAGGGGAGGCCTGAGAAGGAGGAGGGTGGGACCTGAGGAGGACGCGAGCACAGGGGATAGGGAGGGTGGCTCAGGACAGGAGTGAAGTTTCCAGAATCCCAGGATCAGCGAGAGGACATGGCCTCTCTGGGACCAGGATAGCAGGCGATGCCCCAGGGAACGCGACGGTGAGGCCAAGGTTGCCAATCCACCTTACAGAATACTTGAATGGCGCCTCACATGCAGAGAGGCAAATAAAGTGTTTTAAGAAGGAAAATGAGGTGAAAGGAGGGTCTACGTGGTCTAAAGACAGAAAAGCTGCAGGCAGGGGGCAGGTTTGGAGCTATTTCAAATCCCAAGGGAAGAGCCCAGGCCCGTTACAGGAACAACTGAATTTAAAGACAGAAGGTCCGGCTGTTGGGGCTTTAAGGTCCATTGCCACCTCAGGCCCTTGGATGAAGAAGGCGGGTTGTGAAATGCAGATTTAACCAGAAAGACAGAAACTCACGCTCCACACTCTGACTTTCTCCTGGGTTTCCACTTCCACTTCCAGTCTTGTGGGGTCTTTTATAACACCCTTAATCCCATTCAGGAGGGCTCAGCCCTCATGACCTAATCACCTCCCAAATGCTCTAGCTCTTCATACCATCACGTTAGGCATTAAGTTTCAACATATGAATTTTTCTTGGGGGGGTGCGGGACACAAATATTCAGACCATACAACCTGGGCCCAAAATATGCTTCCCCCTGGAGTGAGGGCAGCACTGAGCTTGCAGGTGGGAGCTGAGCAGTCCCAGCTGTAGGCTTGCTGGCTGCACAGGGAGAGGCCTGTGGGGAACAAGGTGCATAACTTCTGAAATCCCTCAGTACTTTCCTCGCTGGCTGTCAAAAAACTTTCTGGAAAGTCTTATTTTAATGTAACCGAATTGGTTTGCTCGGGCTGCCAGAACAAAGGTGGCTTAAACAACAGAAAATTATTTTCTCCCAATTCTAGAGACTAGACATCTGAGATCAAGGTGTTGTTGGGGTTGGTTTCTTCTGAGACGATGCTCCTTGGCTTGCAGATGGCCGTCTTCTCACTGTGTTCTCACATGCTTGTCCCTCAGTCTGTGGGTTTATGTTTGTCCTAATTTCCTCTTGTTAGAAGGACACCAGATATAATGGATTGAGGCCCACACATATGAACTTAGTTTACCTTAATCACCTCTTTAAAGACCCTATCTCCAAATACAGTTATATTCTGAGGTTCTGGGGGTTAGGGCTTCAGCATATTAATTTTGGGGGGAACACAATTCAGCCCACAATAGTCACCAATAGCAGTAAGATTAATATGTGGCTGGCTCAGTCCTGGGGGGAGAGAGAGAGAGAAAGAGAGAGAGAGAGAGGGAGAGAGAGAGAGAGAGAGAGAGAGAGAGAGAGAGAGAGAGAGAGAGAGAGCAAATTCCCTTTAAAAATTTTTTTTTTCAATTATAGTTGACATGCAATATTATATTAGTTTTAGGTGTACAACATATGATTAGACATTTATATATCTTACAAAGTGATCACACTGACAAGTCTAGTAACCATCTGGCACCATACATAGATATTACAATATTATTGACTATATTCCTTATGCTGTAGTCACATCCTTATAACTCTTTTTATAACTGGAAATTTGTACTTCTTAATCCCTTTCACCTTTTTGCCCATCCCCCACCCCCACCACCCCTAATTTGGCAACCACCATTTTGTTCTCTGTATCTAAGAGTTCTTTTCTGTTTTGTTTATTTTGTTTTTCAGATCCTACATATAAGTGAAATCATGTGGTATTTGTCTTTCTCTGCCTGATTTATTTCACTTAGTATAATACCCTCTAGGTCTACCCATGTTGTTGCAAATGGAAAGAATTCATCTTCTTTATGCCTGAGTAATGTTCCATTGTATATATGTATCACGTCTTCTTTATCCACTCATTATCTATCAGTAGACACTTAGGCTGCTTCCATATCGTGGCTATTGTAAATAATGCTGCAGTGAACACAGGGGTGCTTATATCTTTTCCATTAGTATTTTGGACTTCTTCAGATAAATATCCAGAAGTGGAATAGCTGGGTCATATGTTAATTCTATTTTTAAATTTTTGAAGAACCTCAATACTGTTTTCCATAGTGGCTACACCAATTTACAATCCTATTAACAGTGCATGAGGGTTCCCTTTTCTCCACATCCTCACCAAAAACTTGTTTGTTCATTTATTGATAAAAACCACTCTGACAGGTGTGAGGTGATATCTCCTTGTGGTTTGATTTGCATTTTCCTGATGACTAGGGATGTTGAGCATCTTTTTATGTTTCTGTTGGCAATCTATATTTCCTCTTTGGAGAAATGTATATTCATGATCTCTACCCAGTTTTTAATTGGATTTTTGTGGTTTTTGTTTTTGTTTTTGATGTTGAGCTGTATGAATTCTTCATCATTTTTTAATATGAACTCTTTCTCAGCTATATAACTTGCAAATATCTTCTCCTATTTAGTAGGTTGCCTTTTCATTTTATTGACGGTTTCTTTTGTAGTGCAAACGTTTTTTAGTTTGATGTAGTCCCATTTGTGTATTTTTTATTTTGTTGTCTTTGCCCTAGGAGACAGAGCCAAAAAATTTTGCTAAGACCAATGTCAAAGAGTTTATTTTCTATGTTTTGTTTTAGGAGTTTTATGATTTCAGGTCTTACATTTAAGTATTTAATCCATTTTGAGTTTATTTTTGTATATGGTATAAGAAAGTGATCTAGTTTCATTTTTTTGCTTGTATCTGTCCAGTTTTCCCAACACCATTTATTGAAGAGACTGTCTACACCATTGTATATTCTTACCTCCTTTTGTAGATCCTTGGTTTTAATTACAGGATTTCTAGAACACTGACTCTTTTTGTAAATACAGTTTTATTGAAACAGAGCCACACTCATTTATTTATATATCGTTTATGGCTGCTTTAATGTTACATTGGCAGAGTTGAGTAATTGCAACAGAGACCATGCAGCTTTCAAAGCTGAAAATACTTCCCATCTGGCCTTTTGCAGAAGAAGTTTGCTGACTCCTAAGCTGAAGATGACATTTGCTAGCCTCCCTTGAAGCTAGGTGAGATCATGTGACAAGCTATGGTCCAAAGAGATGTGAGTGAAAGTGATAGATGCCACCTGAAAACTTTGGTCTTAAAATATTGGATGTGTATTCTTCCTCCCCTCTTCTTTCTTTTGTCAGCTTAGCAAACTTTTTCTGTGAAGGGGCAGATAGTAAATATTTTAGACTCTGTGGACCATAAAGTCTCTGTTGTAACTGCTCAGCTCCACACTTGGAACATGAAAGAAGCCATAGACAATACATAAACAAAAAAACAGTACATAGACAATATTAAAAAAATTTGCATGGCTGTGTCACAATAAGGTTTTATTTACAGAAGCAGGTGTAGGACAGATTTGACTTGCAGGCTGTAGGCTGCTGCACTCTACCCTAAGAGATGGCTGAGTAACACAAAGAAGGAACTTGAGTTCCTGAACAACCACATGGGAAAACCATCAACCTGGACTATTTATTATATTTCAAGACTGGTTCATGAGAAAAACAAGCAAGCAAGCAAACAAACAAATAATCTGACTTATTTAAGCCACTGTATATTTGGGTTTCTCTGTTATGCATTTTAGCCTTATATAATGCTTCTTGGGCTTGTAAATGATACCCAAATTAGGGAGATATTTTCTAATGTTTGCTCAACATGTTGCTTCTAACACTTACAATTGAATGTTACCTGAGTACCTATTGTGAGCCAGTTTCTGTGCAAAGCATATTAGGAGGTGAAAAGATGAGAAAAAATATATTTCCTCTCTTCACAAAGTACAAGTACAACCCATGTGTTAGGACTCACTGTTGTACTTAGTTGTGAAGTCATCACTAGCAATTTATAACTTTAAAAGTCAACTTTTGAAGTTTGTAAATGATGTGTTGTGCAGGGTGTCCTCAAGATCCCCTTCAGGCTTGATGATGTGCTAAGACTCACAAAACTCAGAAACTGTTACGCTCACAGTTACGGGTTATTAAAGTGAAAGGACACCAATTAAAAGTACCAAAGGGAAGGGCACATGGGGTACAGTCCAGGAGAAACCAGGTACAAGCTTCCAGATGTCCTCTCCCTGTGGAGTTGCAAGGGGACATTCTTCATTTCTCAGCAATGCTATGTGAAAACACACATGAAATACTGCCAGCCAGGAAAGCTCCCCTGAGCCTTGCTATCTAGAGTTTTTAAACATGAACAGTGTTTGAAGTAGGAGCACCCATAACAAGACTATGGTGAGACAAAAAAGTGGTAAGAGCCTTAATTATATTTGTGGATGTGGAAAGGAGAAGAGGCTTACCAGGAACAATTGAGACACAGAATCTATAAGAGTAAACTAAGAATTTGGTGAATAGTGACATGTCAGAGAGAGAGAGAGGGATGGAAAAGAGGCTGAGAGTCACACATATTCCAGGACTTAGAGTGCAAGGTGACTGGGATGACTGGTGCTACTATAGGAAATAGGGAAAATGAGAAGTGGGCACAGGTGTTTATTTGAAAAGAGGATGGGGTGGGATAGATCAGAGAAAATCCATTAAATATGGAAATGGTGAGTGAAAAACCAGTAAAATGTCCAAATGATGTCTACCAGGGCATTGGAGAAATGAGTCTGTAACTTAGGAGAGGGTTGTGGGCTTGGGAGCCCTTGGCATTAAAGTTCTGTGGAAATACATAAATGGCCTTGTCAATGAAGAGAATGTAGAGGCAGAAGAGAATCTGACTTGAGAAAGAAGTTTGGGGATGCCAATGTTAAAGTGACAAGTAAGAAGGAGGCATCAGATCAAGATGAGAAGAGAAGCAGAGATGAATCAGGTTGGAAGCCAAGGTGGTAAAGAGAATCCAGCAGTCCGACATGCCCTTGAGGAGTCAAGCAAGGATACTAGGGAGAGAGACTGCTGAGCCTAGTCGGCAGCAAAGAAACTCAATGCTTCATGAACTTGAGGGAATTGGCCCAATTTCAGGGGTTAGGGAATAAGTGAATACACCATGGGAAAGTAAAGGATAGAATCTCTCTTCCTCATGCCTCAGGGAGAAACAGGAACTCTTGGAGATGGGGGTAGTTGGGTGGGAGGGGCATGGATATGACACAGGGGTAGGCCACCGAAAGCCAAATGCTGACTGAGTGAGCACCCTAAAACTTCAAAGCAAGCTTAGAAAAGCAAGTCCCCCAAAAGCCTCAGATGATGACAAGCTTTTCTTTCTCACGAAGCTGGGGCAGCTTCTTCGATAAGGCCCCTCTGAATGCTGGTGATACTATGAATGTCCCTCAGAGACAACAGGGAAAATGATCCCACAATCAATTATCATCTGGGCACTCTTCACTTGTCAGGGAACTTGGCAGGTCCTTGGGTGCTGCATTCCAGCTCAGGATCTCTACTCTTTAGATTAGAAAGTTATTATAACTCTGTTTATTTTAGAAAAGATTAATGATTCCCACTCCTCATTTCTCAAGAACAGACTTTCGTCTGTCTGGAGTGAGTCATTAAATATATCGGCTCAACCACTCTGGCTGCAAAATTACAGATATAAAATCATTTGATTTTGACAAAAAACAGCTGCAGCTTTTCTTATTATATTCAGTCTATAATCACGTATAGATAGAGACAGATAGGAAGCATGACTGGTAAAGGTTCCATGATAGTCAGGAAGACACAAACCCTCTACCCTAATCAGCAATCTTCCCAAGACCCTCCAATCTGTCACCTTCACCAAGATGTCTCTCAATTAGCTCATGTCAAGTTAATTTAACTCAATTCACCTAACCCTCATGAGCTACCCCCATGAACAATATGGAATATGAAGATGAACAAGAAGGAATATTTATGTGCAGGAAGTTTGCAGCCCACCAGCGGTGAGTTAAACAAAACCCACCAAGAATTAACACTGATTGTGGTAATTGCTATGATAGAGGTGTTTGAAGAAAGACAACATAGAAAGGCAAGCTCAGCCCTCAGGCAAGACTTCCTGGAGGAGGCTGTGTTAGAGGTAATCTTGTAAGACCTTGGTGCGTGCGTGTGTGCGTGCGTGTGTGTGTGTGTGTGTGTGTTGTGTGTGTACACACACAAGTGTGCAGGGGTTAACTAGAAGGAAAGTGAAACATTCCAGGAAAAGGTACCTTATTAAATAGATGTGTGGAGGCAGAGAATTGCAGTGTGTGGATAATGTGTGGGGAAAATCAGAGTTGGAGGGGGTTTTAGGCCCAGATGTTCGCAAAGTTCTATGTGTGTTAGATTCACCTGGGCAACTTGTGAAAAATTCAATAGCCTGGCCTTGCCCCTGGATTTTAGAAACTAGGCTGCTGGAACATGGAGATGTTAATGATTAAATATGGTCATACTGCTCATTAATTAGCAGTTGAACCAGCTGGAGAACCTGTTTTCAGGGAAGGACAGTATCTTTTTTTTTTTTTCTGAAAGGACCTGAGATATAAGATTTGTGAAGGCAGTTATAAAAGAAAAACTAGGAAAGTAAGTTGGACTCAAATTATGAGTAGATTAGAAGAAAGGCTAAGCAAATTGGAATATTTTTATAGGCATACAGAGCTATGTAAAGTTTCAGGGGGGAGAAGTGACATTGTTAAGTAATCAGAGATGTGATCTAAGAACAAAACTTGTGAATCAACTTGTTGACTGGAGATAGAATTACAAGTGGTTTATAGGTTCTGTGTCTTCCCAGACAGCTAGGCTCTCCCACGCTCATCTGTAGCACACTCTCCTTCAAGCCCATAAGGCAGGTTTCCCCCCCTCATATATGAGTAAATGATAAAATATCTATGAGAAAATATCACTTCATCAAGCATGTTTCAAAACAGCTCATTAAGCCCCAAGGATGCAGAGTCAGTGCTAGGGATGCAAATGCTCATCTAGCTCCTGGCCCAAGGACAATCTATGCCAATCCTCTCACGTCCACATCTGTGGTAGGAGCAGCAGTCCCAAGTCTACACCTGAAGATAAAGGGAGAGTGGAGATGGGTGACCACAGTGCTTCGCCATGGCCAGAACAACAGATCAGGAGTCTAGTCTATAGATGGTGGGTCTCTCAATAGCTTCATGGATAGATGGAAAGCCAGAGAAACAGAACTGTGTTGCTACTGGGGGTCTGGGAGTTCAGGGACCTGGGCTCTATTTAGGGCTAACTTGCTTATTGCAAACTGAGGGGGTAGGATGGGAAAGATGCTTGCAATCTGACCTGCGTTTAGCTCAAGAGTTATTTATACCAGTCAATTCTAGCCTCGGGAAGACAACTACTGTGGTCTGAATGGCTGCACCATGCATACATTACCTCCTTCCTTGTACCTTCACCATGAGAAAAATTCCCCTAGCCTTTATCCCATAATTTCTCCTCCTTCTTTTTGTCTTCTGGAGGGTAAAATAGTTTCAACTGAAAGATTAAACAAAGACACTCTAAATGGAAGCGCTCCTTATAGGAGAAAGTTCAAGATTATAATTAAAACATTGGCAGCATTATCAGAGGCCAGAGAAACTATCACCTTGGAACAAAAATTGGATTAAAATAATCCACAATGAGGACAACTTTTTTTTAATTATCTACACCATGTATAAATCCATCTGTATTTTCTGTGAGAGGCAGGTCAGGAGTCACCTACCTTTCACTTATACTGTGCTCAAGTGCAGTGTTTCTTCAAATAGAATTACCATGATATTGGTAATTTGGGAGTTTTGTGTTATGCACAATTTCCCCTCATTGCAAGACACCTAGCATCCCTGGCCCCTCCCCTACATGCCAGTAGCACTCTGCAATCATTGTAAAGCTAGAGTGTCCCGAAGAATGACTGCTCTAATGTTTCAGAGTGCATTGTACAAATTACATCCTTGAAACAGCATAATGATTCAAAATATTGGTAGCATCTTCAGATGAGGAACTGAGGTTCAAAATGGCTTTTTCACATGGCTAGTGAGGTGTGTTGCTGGCTCTTAAACCCCAATAGGCCAACTCTGGATTCAGCTCCTCTTCTAAAATATTATGCTGTTTTTCAATGGAAGCAGAGACTCAGGCTCGATTTCACTCAACCTAATTAATACATGTAACTGAATTTTTGTTGTTGTTATTTATATGTCTAGCTTTCTTCTAAGGAGCATGGATCTCTTAAACAGAGGACACTTTGTTCTGTGGTGTCTTTGATGGAAGGATAGAGGTAGGAGCTAAGGGGAACTGGGTTAGTTTGCTTAACAGAGGGAGATAATAATGAACCTCCCAGGGACAATAAGAGAGGGAGAGGAACAGGAGACAGAGCCACTAAGACCTTATGAGGCCCTGAGTTATAGGACATGGCCTACCCATGCACTCTCACCCATGAGTCCCAAATCTTTAGTGTATTACTCATGAAATGCTTAGATAGTTAAAAAAAAGAAAAAGAAAAAAAAATTTTGGGGGGGTATAAAATGGCAAAGGGCTGAATATTAGACCTGGGTTTTGAGAGCTAATACAAAGAGAACACATGAACACAGAAGCCAGAGGCAGGCAGGACCGTGGCAGTAGTAGCCCCTCTGAGCAGAAATCAAGGGCAAGGCCTGGGACTGTCACATGTATGGAACTAGTTAACTTACCCAGACATTTGAGACTGTAGGAGTGCTAGTTCACATCTGAATCATAGGCAATTCAAGTGAGGGCTGCAACATTGCTGAGTTCTAGAATACTTTCCAGGTATTACAAGGAGAAGAACCAATTTGTATCTGAGATAACCCAGATCAAAACTTTCCTGAAGGCAATCTAAAGACTTGTCTTCTTATTTTAAGAAAATGCACACAGTATTTCAAATGACTGATTATTTACTTCTCAGCCAGGTTAAGACCATAAGAGGAATCCTCTGAATAGAGTTAAAACTGGTGAATGTGGGATATAGTGAAAACCCAGAAATAAATACCTTGAAGCCATATTCAGCTAGTGACCCCATAACTGTCACTTCCATAAGCAGGGAGAAGTCAACCATGTCAGGCCATTCTCTAAACACAAGATATTTAGTTATGTAAGTCCAGATTCCATGAAAATGACAAAATGACAGAAAACGACTGAATACACATATGAAATGAGCATCAAATGTTAAGCACAATTATCCATTTCTGACTACTATACACTAGGATTATCATATAAACACCCAGTTTGCACTCAATAAAAACTTGGTGAAACCTAGCTTGTATTCCTTTAAACACACCAGTCTGTTTTTGTTTTCTTGCTGTTTTGCTCTGGTTTGCTGCTTTCTTGTATTCAAAGTCTTATTACTGCTTGGAAATGTTCCTTATCTTTGCATGTGAACTAATCTTTATGTGAAAAGCAGGACATGGTGTCCCATGCATGGGTGCCTGCTGAGCCCTGTAGCTGGGAATCTCAGAGACTGGCACCTGAGTGCTGCCCCCTAAGGGTTTTCTGATGTACTACCCTGCAGCTCTGGGGCGGAGTCTCATCCATACTAGGCCATCGGGTACCTCCAACGGCTCCCAGTGTTCCAAACGGTTCAGAGAGGAGGATAAAAGAAAAACCACAGTGATGTCAAATTGTGTGTTATCCTGATGCTTCCACAGGAGGTCTCTCACAGTCTCAATCATCTTGTCCAGCCTCTTGCTCCAAGGCAGGCTTTGGCCTGACATGTCCCAGACACAATTAGTCAGTGGTTGACTCTCATTCAAATAATAATAAAAAATCAGAAGGGCATTGTGTTCTTTAAAGATGAACTTGATAGGCATGAAATTTCAAAAGAAATCCTGCAGGCATGAATCCTGAGGTCCTCAGTGGGCCTCTCCCTGATTCCTGGGCAGAGCTTGCCTGTCACAGTGAGCACAGAAGGAAGGAACTCTACACAGTTCTCACTCCTCCCTTAGTGGCTCTGGGTTTCTATTGCAGCCCATTAGGAATACAATGTTTTATAAGAAAATGCCACAGAACAGAACGGCTACTGCTCAAGCAGGCGAATCTCAGGGCCCCAGAAGTTAAAGGGGTTCAGAAAATAGCCTAGAAATCATAGTGACAGGATGTTCAGGAACCTGTGTAAGACCCACCAAACAGTTCTATGAATTGAGTGATATTTATGGAATGCAATCAGAGTCCCCAAATTCCAAGAAAAAAACATCCACTTAAGCTAACCATCTTTATCTAAATAAACTCTCCATATTTTCAAGTGAGTCCTTTCCAGACTTTGAAGCATGGATTTGATATTTGCATGGCATGGCAATCCACTGAAACCAAATAGGACTTTTGGCAAAAAACAGTTTTTCTGGTAAATGTTAATAGCTTCCAACCATTAGAAGTGGGGGAAATTGGGGGAGCCTATATGTTCCTTTACCTACAACCTCTCTACCATCGTATTATAATGAAAACAAGTTTTAGACAATATTCTGACAACACCTAGACATGTATTCACATTAGCATAAAAAGTAGTATTAAGGGCCGGCTGAGTGGCACGTTGGTTAAGAACTGGCTTGGGACGCCAGAGGGCCCCGGTTCGGATCTCACATATGAGGTCCAATGACACTGCCCTCTACAGCTAAGATGCTGAACAACAGCTCAACCTGGAGCTGGGCTGCTGTGGGTCCCCAGCGGCATAGGCTGCAGCCCCTGCTGCAGTGGGTTGCCATGGGCTACCGTGTGTAACCAGCAGCCAGCGTGAGCGGCCAGCAGCCACAGTGAGTGGCCGTCCAGAAGCCGGTGACTGGTCTGCCTCGCCCAGGAAGAGAGCAATGATGGTGCCAACTTGGGCCAGTGAAGCAACGTCCTCCACAACTAGACTGAAGAACAAAA
>NW_017731472.1:105572-110792 GCF_001890085.2 Hipposideros armiger
CCCAATAAAATCTTAAAAAAAAAATAGTCTTAAACCTGCTCTGTAGCTGGGAAGTTCCACCCTTTACCCTGGGGCCCTCTCTTTCCCTTGTGTTCCTCCTGTTCAGCATTTTTCATAAAAGGTTTAACTGAATTTGAGACAAGCATGTTCTAATGGCAGGTATGGCCAGCTTCAAGCTGGGTCAGGCTCTGTGAAATGGTGAGATGTAGAGCCAATTCAAAGGTCTAGGCCACCAGCTTGACCCATTTGTATTCAGCAAGCTGGGTTTGCCAGGTGCTTATACTTCTTTCAGGTAAGGGCAGTGCTTCCTGTATGACACTACTAACCATCAACTGGTTTTGAATACTACTCATTTCAGTAAGCCTTCTGATTAAGTTTAGTGAATTATATTTAAAATGCTAAGTGACCATCATAGAAGATGCTGATTCCAGCCAGGGTATGTTACCTGTTGGTTAACCACTTCTGGAGCATAGATTCCCCCAAATAGGGTATTTCAATGCAACTCCATCGCTATGTTCATATTGAAGTATTTTAAAATAAAATGCCACACAGGTAATATAACACATGGGAACAGTGTAAAGGCAACAGAGAGTAAGCTAGTGTTGGAAGTGAGAGAAAGAGTCTTAATGATTAGCTGACTTTCTGCTTTGTCTTCAGGAGCATGAATACTGCCTCAGTAGGTGCTAAGTTCCATATAAGGACAAGCCCTCTTTGCTGGAGACTGATTTATCTTGCAAGCAATAAACCTTAATTGGGCTCTTTCCTAAACTTTCTATTTTGAGGACTAGAATTTCACTAGCCCAGAAGTATCCAGAATAAATGAGACAACTGTATTCAGAGCTTTCAGAACTTTAGAAAGAGAATTTGAGACAAGGGTCACAGAAATGAGTCTGTTCTATCTAACACTGCATCTCCACTCTCATCTATTGATGCTGAAAAGCAATAATAATAATTTAAAAACTCTAGTAGAGAAATATCTAAAGGTGAAGAATCATATTCCAAGTGTGTTAATCAAAATACCATGGATTAACAGAAAAAATTATTACTGATGCATCTTGGCTAAAAGGTAAAACTTTACCAGTATTTTAGACCTTCTCCCTAAAGTGTAAAACTATAGCTCAAATCCTTTACAGAATCCTTTACAAATCCTCAAATCCTTTACAGAAAAGAACAATGTGGAATATAAATGAAAAACACATACCTAGGCATATGTGTGCACACACACACAAAACTGTAACTCTCATTGCTATTTTAATACAAGGTTTAAAATTAAAATCAGGCCATTGAAATCTTAAAATAATCTCACATTAAACCTGGATAGTTTTGAAATGATGTCATTCACTGAATACCAAATAAACCTAAACTTTGAGATTAAATCTCTGTAGTACAGAATTCAGTGAGTCTTTCTCATTTTGAGTCCTTTTTGGAACAAGGTGGAAATATACATAATAACAGCAACAGAATAATATAACACTGATAATAAATAAGCTAATGCTCCAATCTTATGAAAGAGCTCAGCTAACCTATAAGTGCTTCCTTTTGCTAGGCTTTCTTTCAGCAGCTTTGTTTTCCTAGATGTTGAATGGCTTCTGAAAAACGGCAGAAATAAATCAAAGTGCAATACAAAAGGTAGCAAAAGCAAGACCAGTGATTGTGTTTGTGGTTTCACTGAGCTAAGACATTAACAGAGGCTGGCATTAATTTACCTGATATTAGGATAATTTTTTTCAAGCATCAGATTTTTTTAAAGAAACAAAATCAGGATGTGCACAGATTATGTGCAGGGCCTGTATGGAGGTCTATATGGAGAAGACTGTGTTGCCTGAATGATATGGTCGAAGGCACCAGGAAATCGGTCTGTTCTCAGAATATCTCTTTCACGACCCACCCGGTCATGGTCGCCCAAGTTTCTACCATTAAAGATTTTATTTACTGGATTTAAGATAGTGCTTTTCTAACTCATGTAAGCTGCACCACTCTTCCTTTTAATAAATTTTATTCAGAGGTCTAATAAAACAGGGCAAATCAGAGATGTTATAGCTAAAGTAGGTGACCCGTTAGATCAGCCCCTCACTCCCTCTGAAGCGTATCTGCAAACTGCTCGGGCTCACTGCGGCACATTTGAATAAACACTGAGTTAAGACAGCTTCCCAATCAGTGTGCACAAAAGGTTTATAGAAGTTGGGAGATATCAATCCTCTTAGCCCTCAGTGGTGGGGTTGGGAGGTGGGTGGAGTTGTGGTCAAGCCCACCTTCTGTGGCCCATTGTCTCTCACTCGCATCTATCACAGTGTATGGTCAAGTTATTGACATTTTTTCTGTGTGCCAGACATGAAACAAGGTCAAGGAGCACTAGGCTAGGGCATTATTTTCTGATAGAGGTTATCGCACTGAATTACTACTGGTTGTTAACACCTGTCATCAACTTTTTTGTTGCGCTTTTTCCTGCCAATTCTCTATGGAAAGGAAATATACCAAGCACATCTTGATAGGGGAGATGATGGAGATAGGGTTATAAGCCAGCCCTCTCAGGAAGGAAAGAAGTGAGTGGGAGGCCATGGGAGAAGGCCAGAAGCTGGATTCTGGATGGCTGGGAGCCAAAAGGTACAACAGTAGAACAGGAGACAAAGGACCTTCTGAGAAGAATCGGGAGGGCTCTGAAGTGAAGGCCCTGCTCCCCCACCTGATGAGAGAAGCCTGCCTCAGGCCTCAGCTCTGCCTGAGTCGAGATTACTCAGACAAACAGATTTATCTCTGAGAGAGGCTTTCCAGTGTAAGTGCTCATTTGGGAGACCCAGCTATATGAATTATGCACCTAGAAGAAGGCAGACTTGAGTTTCGAAAGGGTCGATGAGTAATTCCAAGTGGGGACCCATCACAGAAGGAGACAGGCCCTGACAGTCTCCCCGTGAAGAAACAAAGCTTCTTCCTACCTCCTCCCCTCCCAGCGTCCTGTCCGCTTCCTCTGTTTCTCAACCCCTTTTCCCATGCTTCTGACTCACAAGTGGCAGCCACCGGGGTGGCTCCCCGTCTCCCAGCCCTTAGAGATTTCACTGTGTGCGCTTTCTTCTCAGCCCCGTCCACTTAGTGACGGGCACCCATCCAGACACGATCCACTTTTCCAAAGGCGCCCCCTGAGGTGCAGCTTCCTGGCAGTCACCTTCCACAGGCAAAAATGATTTGCCTCTGAGGACTGATGCGCCAGACGGACAATCCGAGGTTTATGGTTTTCCAGCAAGGGGTTTCACAAAGCGTTGCCAATTCCCCTCTTGCCATTGGCCAATTCTCTTTCATAGGCTCTCCCTGCCTGTCATCTGCTTTGTCAGCCAAATCCCTTTTCATTTTTCTCAGCTTCATCTTGGACTCAGGCCTAGTGAGGCCTGTCAAGAAGATTCGTGACGTACGAAGTTTTATGTCTCTTCCACTATCATCCTGAGAGGCACTGCTTGCCCTGCACCTCTGTGATGCCTTTCAGAGGCGTGCATTCTCAGGTCTAAAATTGAGTACATTTGACCCAAACACCAAGGGGATAAGAGCACACACAATTATTTTCAAATCAGAATTTAAATCAAAAGATGAGGCAATGGAAATAGAATCTTCAGGAGAGATTTGGGGGAAGGGAGAAACAAGCAGAGGAAAAACTAAAATAGAGGATGTCCTTGTAAAAACTGAAAAATCTTTAGGGAGAATCCAAAATTACACTCCAAATGGCACAGTCATTTTGTAATCAGGAAGTCTTGGTTCTTGTCTAAATCCACTCCTCTTCCAAGTCCTTCTTCTGAAAATTTTGGGCCTGTCCCAAACTCACTTGCCCTTTTTTTTTTTTTTTTACCAAATTGCTCATTATTTCTCAGCACAGTTTCTCAGTGTTCTTGTAGTACGCTGCTCACTATAGCTTGCACACAACCTGTTATATCCATCCCAGGGACTTGCCAAATGCAGCTGTCTTCCCTTGGAATGACGCTGGTGCCTATTTGGGTTTTTATTTATTTGTTTAATCTAATATTTGTTGAGGCTTACTAGGTGCCAAGCACTTTAAACGTTTTCTCTCATTTAATTCTCATAGCAACCCTATGAGGTAGATATTATTATTGTCCCCATTTGAGAATGGTAACAGATGAGGAAATGAGCTGAAAAAGTTTAAGCCATTTGCTCAAAGACACCCAGCTATTACGAAGTGACAGAAACAGAATTGTAGTTCAGGTATGTCTGACCACAGAGCCCAAGTCTGATCCACTTATGTCCTCCTTTGTTGAATGGGTTTAATGAGTTTAACTTTAAACTATTGGGTTGTCAGAAAAGTCATGACGTATTTTTTCTGTTTTTCATTGCAAAAATGCATCATGACTTTTCCAACAACCCAATGTTTTGCAGTTTGGGAATAGAAATGCCCACCACACAATCTCAGGAAATACAACTCTCAAGCCCACTGCTGTACAGCTCAGCAGAAAACCGAATCTCTCTTTAAGCGCAGCCCCTTGAGGCTGGAACATCTCTAGCTGTCAGGCACTGGTGCATCTGTGGAAGCTGGAGGCAGCGAAAAGCCCAGGGGGTCTACAGAGGTTCGCTCCTTGCCCAGCCAAGAGTGCTTCCCGGAGGTGGTGTGGCTGGGCTCTGCATCTAGGCCATCATGATTCAATGCAGGTACCTCTTTGGGTTGCAACAGTTCTTTAGGAGGAAAGAAGGATGCTCCTTCACTCTCCCCCCACCTCCCCCTACACACACCCTTTGGTGCTACTCTCAGCTGGGAGGGTTTCACACCAACCTTAGCCTGACTCACAGTGATGCCACTTCTGCTGTTCTCCTTCCAACCAGCTGGCTCAGAGCAGGGGCCAGCCCTCCCGCCTGCCTGTCTATTCTTCCCTCAAAGCACACACTGGAGTTTTGTTTCAGGGGCTTCCTTGCTTTCCTGGTCCCTGGGTTATGGCTGTGGTCACCCACTGACCCTTAGTTAGTTCACCTTAACAGATTTCAACAACTTTGAAGTATTGGGGTGTTAGTCCCTTCTCTCATTGAAGATCCTTGGGGTTCTAAGGCAAGTGTGCACCCACCACTCTCAGAAAAGTTCAAGTAGTGCTTTTTAATAGTCTTCTTTTGTTTTGTTTTGTTTTGTTTTGTTTATTAAAGATTTTTATTGGGGAATTGGGGGGATGGGAACAGTGCTGGGGAATTGGGGGAAGGGGAACAGACAAGTTGCTGTCCTTTTGTTCTTCAGCCTAG
>NW_017731472.1:110987-169984 GCF_001890085.2 Hipposideros armiger
AGCCCAGCTCCAGGTTGAGCTGTTGTTCAGCATCTTAGCTGTGGAGGGCAGTGTCACTGGCCCTCATATGTGGGATCCGAACCGGGGCCCTATGGCGTCCCAAGCCAGTTCTTAACCATCGTGCCACTCGGCCGGCCCATGTTGTTGTTTTTAATTCAAGCTTCACCTCACTCTGCTACAATCATAATTCAATTCTCAGGGTAAGCCTTTGCTTCTACCACTTAACTCTTAGATTAATTTTGGCCCCACAAGCAACTTGGAGACTTGAAATTTGTGAGCCCTCCACCGCTGTTAGTGCTTCTCAGGGTCAGTAACTGGTGCTCACAGACTAGAACCCTGGAACAGTCTCTCTGTTCATTTGTCCTTTTTCCCTTTCTTAGCAATGTTGGGAGCAAGGATGAGTAGTATTGGCAAGGCTGTTTGGACTCTTCAAACAGAGAGCTGTCAAAGGCAGGATCCTGTGGGGGTTGTAATTATTTCATTCTCAACCACCCTGCAGCCTTTCTGTACCAGACCTCTAATCTGTAATATTATAATGTAGCTGAGTCATATGTCTAACTATTCTAGCTTCATCTGCATCCCCAAGGGACACAGGGAGTATAGACTGGAGACATAGGGTGAGACTGAGAAGACTCAGAGTCTTTAAAAAGAGCTGATTTGCATAGCTTTTGGGAAAGATTCCCTTCGCCTCTCTGCCCTCCTTTTATCTCATCCCAACTGGCCTCAGAAGCCAGCCAGCTCCCAGCCTGGGCAAGTGGGGGCATTGTGCTAGGGGAGTGGGATGTACTAAATTTCTCTCTAACCTCCGTATTCATCCTGCTCTTACCACATCCACCATTTTAGCTTTTGCATTGTCAAGCCTACAGTATATGAGAATGTTCTTTACCCTTTGGGTACTATATTTTGAACTCAATAAACCGTCCAGAAGAGGCACAGATAATAAAATTTACCATTTCTTAAATGACTTCTGTTGCCAAGCACGTTACCTACAGTATCTTATTTAATCCTCACAAAAACAGTGCAAAGATTTTATTCCATTTCCTATTTAGGAAATTAAGGATGAACAAGGTGCACCTAGTAAATCACTTACCTAGCACATGATGGAGCAGGAATTTGAAGGTGAAGTTCATGGTCCTTCCACAGCTGTCTCTCCCTAACAGGTTGTCGCTTATGGCCTGGGCATTGGTCTGCCCTTGAGGAAATTAGCCAAGGCAAAATCAGCATGCTTTTCTACTTGATTATTCCTTTTATCTATCCAAAAATATGAAAAAAGGTAAACCTAAGTATTATATAATATTAAAATGTCACTTCAATAGATGATACTAATTTTAAAACTCAACTAAGCACTTCTCCATGTAACTAACTCCCTCATTTTCCCTAAATATGGTTTTATCTCACACTTCAGTGAAACCTGAATTTCTAACTCACTCTCAAATTTTTGGTTTGGAACCTCCTCCAATTTGTCTGTAGCACTAGAAGTTTCTGCAGTTTCTGTATCACCATCACGCTGTCAGCATCACTATAGGAGTTCGTCTATGGTGGCAAAAGGTACAGAAGATAGGCCCAGACTGTGGGCTCAAAGCCACACTCTGCCACCCACTGAGGGTGAATCACCTCATCAGATTATTGTAAAGATTAAATGAGCTACTAGATTCAAAGTGTTTAGAATAGTTAGACCTCAAGAATTTTAACTATTATTTTAAATAATGTTTTCAACTCTTCGAGAAAAAGGAACTTATTATTCGTGATTGCTTTCTAATATTGTTACTCAGCAGCACGTAGAAGACAATCCATGTATCATCCATTTCAGAGAGTGATGTCAGACCTGGGAGGACAGCTGAAAAGTCCCATCCATGTTTGGGCAGAGAACAGAATTAGAGTGGGTAATAGCTGTGTGTTGTTTAGCATTATAATGAGATAGCACTCAAAGGAGAGGGAGACCCTTTTGATCCATCTGTCTTTTATAATAAAAGTCATCTTATTTTAATAAAAAAGAATCAAAGTACTATCTTTCTAGAGTGAGGGAGCATTTCTAATTTCAGCAGCATGGTTCCAACAATGGAAAAAAACCTGCATTTTATATTACATTGGAAGAAATTAAATAAAAATATTAGCAGTGGGGTTATCGCTGGATAGCAAGATTCCTATAAATAGTTTTATTTAGTTTTGGAGCACTTTTCACAATTTCCAAAATCTTTGATGAATATACTTTACTTTCATAATGAATAAGTTATAAAAAACAATGTTACAGGAATTGTATAAATTAACATCCAAGGTTTCTTCCAGCTTGTCTATTCTCTGTCAACAATTATTTTGATACAGCCCTGATGTTTTCCCATCAGTTTCTTTTGGATATACTCATGAGATTTCCAGACTTAATGCTTGTCCTAATAAGCCTAATTTTAGGAGCAAAATTCATCATCTTTCACTTCTTTTCTGCCATTGTCCTCTAGCTGAGACTAAAGTGGGGGTGGGAGGTGGTAATCAGACAAATTCTAGGAAAACATAAAACTTAATGTGAATAAAACCCCAAAAGAAATACAATAGTACTCAGCCCTAGTCCAGGCAACCTGTTATGTTTAAAGCTATACTAGTGATTCGATCTAACCTCATCTTGATTTGTAACATTTTGCCCAAATACCTAGTCTTTACAAAAAGCCACTGCATTCTATCAAAATTTCTCTACCTAATATTTTAAGTATTTGTCAGCCTGTATAACTCTTCCAAATATGTGTAAGACTAACTAAAGTTTTAGATTGAAGGATAAACTCAAAAGACTTCAGAACCTTCAAGATCAAATGAGAAGCTAGGAAGATTTTAAAACAATGGTCCCTTCTCACTGCATTTAGGTTTTTTTTTTCTTCCCTGCACACTATTTAGAATGTCACTTTTTAGAAAACATAACCAGAAATGCTTAGGATTAGTGAATGATTCGAGAATGCTTCTTCAGAGGAGAAAGTCCATTCGTCGTTTATCCAAATTATTATTTAATGATAAACAGGAAAGGTGAGAGAACTTAGCATTAGTCATGGTTCCAGCCAAGAAATAATTACAGTTAATATTTCTGCAGTGTAGATGCTGGTCTAAGCACTTCACACATAGTTAAATCATTTGATCCTTGCAACAACCTTATGGGAGAGGACTTTGTTACCTTCATGTTATAGGAGAAGAAATGGAGACCTAGAGAGGCTAAGGATGTTGTTCAATGTCACATAGTTATCAGGTGGCAGACCTAGGATTTGAACTTTAGGCAGGCTGGCTCTAGAATCTGTGCTCTTAACTACTAGGCTATGTTACCCCAATGTGATTGCTAGAGCTGGAAGAAAGTGAGTCATGTAGACTAGTGGACAGTGGTGGTGCTCTGCCACACCATCATCACCATCAGCAGCCTTAAATACTGTACATATGTCCATGTCCTAATCCCCGAACTTCCAATGTTACCTTATTTTGAAAAAGGGTCTTTGAAGATGTAATTAATGATCTTGAGATGAGGAGATCATCCTAGATTACACAGGTAGACTCTAAATCCAATGACAAGTATCCTTCTAATTGAGAGGCAAAAGGAAATTTGATAGAAGAGGACACACAGGGCCGAGGAAGAGGCAACATGGCCACAAAGCAGAGACCAGAGTGATGTAGCCTCATGTACAGAAATGGTAAAAATCACAAGAAGCTGGAAGAAGTAAAGAACAGGTATGCCCTTAAATTTGTCCAGAAGGAGAGAGGCCCTGCTGAATTTCAGACTTCTGGCCCCCAGGACTGTGAGAGAATAAGTTTGTTGTTTTAAACCACTCATTTTGTGGCAATTTATTACTGCAGCCTTGAAAAGCTAATACAAATGCTATACTTGATCGTATTTGATCCACATGCTCCTGCACCCCATAATAGTTTAGTTTGAAATGGCTGTGGGACCTTGTCCAAGTCATCAGCCTCTCTGCTCTATCCCTTTATCTGTAAAATGTGGCTAATACCAATGTCTGCCCTGTGACCTTCCCTCACAAGTGTTGTGAGGATCAAAGGGAAAGAACGTGTGAATGTACTTTCTATACTGGAAAACGATCTGACTCTGAGCTACTTTTACTTCTTATCTTTGGGTGACAGCGACATCATTGCCTGGTTGAGGATGTAGGCACCGTGAACACACACTGGGAGGGGCGTGGGCATGTCCTTCACCTGCTTCATCAGGACCGTCTGGGGTTTGAACCCTCTTGAGACTGGGTGTGAAGGCTGGGTGTGGAAAGACAGGGAATCATTAAGAAACTAGGACAGGGAAAGACAATTAACAAGACTGAGTTCTGCCATGAGTTCAGTCATGTCATAAGCTGAGGATTGGTGTCCTAAGGCTGACTGCTGCAAAGGCAGAAAGGTCTGTTCCCCACTGCTGCACCATCAAAAGCCAAAGATCACCCCAGAAGGTAGAAGTGGAAGTTCATTTTCCTGTTGACCTTTCAATCCTGAGCCTTTGGGTGATGATGGCTCTGAAAGGTAGTAATTAGTGCCGATCAAGGTGATGCTTTTGTGAAGCTGACACCTCTCCATTAGGAAATGGACTGAGTCCAGGGGACCAGCCACTCAATCAGGGGACAAATAGCTAAAAAAAAAAAAATCAATGCCTCATCAAACCCTGCACAATTAGTGTCTTTCTCCAACCATGCTCTAGTGCACAAGGGAAGCCCTTGCAAGGGTGGTTAAGTGGGAGTACCAAGGTTGAATGCCACCCTAAGCATTGGAATAGAGGCACAAACAATGACAAGGAAGAAAAGACACAATGGGAGAGAGAACAGGGATAGGGGCAGGGGAACTCAGTGCGATTTTATGGGGAAGAGGATAGCATGTATTAAGTCAAAGGCACCCATCTAAGTTCAGTACAAAGCAACTTCCTGATTTTTAATGAGTTGTGTCACTTGTATTTGGTCAAACTTCTTGTCTCCTTTTCTGTTCCTCTAGTCTTTATTTAGTGTCCATAGGTAGCCAGAATTCTGCTAAAATTTGGCATCATCAAGGAGCAAATGATTCACTCAGATTATTATAATAATCTAACCATGCTCCTCTTTTTCCTTAGCCCCAACCAAACTTTTCTCCACACTTAAAGACAGTGGCCTTTTAAAAACAAATCTGAATGTGTAACTTCCCTGCCTAAACTCTTCCCTGGCTTGCTATTGCTGTTGTACTTGAGATAAAATCTAAAATCATCAACATGACGTATCACATGCTCTGGCAGCTGCTGACCTCCCCAAGCCAACCTGGTGCCTCCCTCTCCATAGCTCTGCACTTCCCTTTTCACCTGTCTTTTCTGGCTTGCGGTCTTCCAACAAATCATTCATATATATATATATATATATATATATATATATATATATATATATATGGCAGACAACCAAGTTTTATATATGTCTAACCAAGGGATATATTCCCTTTGACTAGAAAGCTCGTTCCCTTGCACTGTGCCTGGCTAACTCCCACTTCCTGTTCTTCCAGCACACAGAAAGTTCTTCCGGATACCCACTCCCTCCACTTTTATCATGTTCTCCTTAATATTCTTTCATAAGACTATTCGTTCCCCTTAATAGGACTTACCACAAGTACTATCTCTTTGTTTCCTTCATCCCTTCCTTCACTCCTCTTTCTTTCCTTTCCTTTCCTTTCCTTTCTCCCTTCCTCTCCCGCTCCCCTCTTTTCTTTTCTCCCTTTCTCTCTCTCATCTCCCTCCCTCCCTCTTTCTTTCTCTCCCTCTTTTTTCTCCCTCTCTCTCATCCTCCCTTCCATTCCCCTTCTTTCCTTCCTCTATTACTTCCTTTCCTTCTTTCTTCCTCTTTGCTTTCTTTTTTTTTCTTTTCTTAATACAGATGTAAATATAGAATAGAGATGTGTGTCAGAAGGCCTAGCAATTGCTTAAGCACTAAAATATCTTTTTTTTTTTCTAACCAGCAATCATTACTGACTGTCAATTGTAAATGTCACCCAGACATCTCTAGGTAGTGTATTTTGTTCTGTCAAGCCAAAGCATTTCATGGTGCTCAATCATGAAGCAGCTATTTAAAACAGCTCTCAGGATGTCTCCTTCCCTTGGGCATCCATGCTTGTAATTCTGTCAAAATGCTTATTTCCGGGAATCTGGCTTCAGCAGACTTCCCAGATGTTGTTGTGCCAGACTAATCATTTTTCTAAAGCAGCACTGGTGTTCTTGAGATACTGTTTGACTTTGATCCATATGGGAGCTCTGGGAATTTCAAAATGCTAGTTATGTGGAGCTTAGGCCATTGATATTTATTTATTTGTTTGTTTGTTTATTTATTATTTGTGAAGGCCAACTGAAAGGTGAATTTGGGGGCAACTCCAAACATGGTTAACTGGAGTGTTCATTTAGTTTTACCTCACTAGTATTGCCTGTCTTTATGCCTTTAGTAAATCCACATTAGAAATAATGGTTTACTTGTAGAACCATGAACTAAGCAGAAATGCAGAAAATCAGAAAATTTTTGAGGATGGGACTTTGAAGATTATGTCATCCAACCCCCTTGAGAATATTGTTCATTTAACATTCTATTATTGTAATATTTTGAAATCCACAAGGAAATCCCTCTAATATTATCATTGCCCATCAAATGGTGACAAGAGGACTTAGGGAAGGAAAACAGCTGCAGATTTTGATATAGGAGGACAGCGGGTAGGTGAGCAGGAATAGATATTGTGTAGTGACATGGCAGGGAGAAGCTCCACAAGGAGGAGGCAGTCCAGGGTGATTGGTAATCAATAAAACTTAACATTCTACAAAGCCATAAAAAAATGAACTATTTTTATATACAACAGAAGTGAATATCAAAATAATTTTGTTGAGAGAAAGAAACCAGACAAAAAGAGTACATACTGCATTTCATTTATATGCAATTCTAGAAAATGAAAAGGAATCTATAGTGACAGGAAGCAGATCAGTAGTTGCCTGTGACTCAACAGATTCCTCAAATAACTTGGCATCACCCTTGAACCCTGGTACTCCCACCCACTCCCTGCCCCATTGACTCTGTAGCCAGGTCCTAGAGAGTCTACCTTTTCAAATGTTGTTCATATTCACTCATTTCTCTCTATTCTCATGGCCCCTCTTTTAGGTCAGAGCTTCAAATATCTTATCTATACATTATTTTTAGTAGACTCCAACTGGTCTCCTTACCTCTGTTTCCTGCCTGTTCTAATTTATCCTCCACACTGTTGTCAGAGTAACTATTAAATGTTTTCTATTTTTTAACATTAAAAACCTAATATAAAATATTTTAAAAATAATTTTTAAATGTAGATAGCACTTATAAATACCTATGTGTCTATTATCCAGAATTAAGAACTGTTCACATTTTGGAATTTCTACTTGGTATATTTTTTAAAAAGAAAAATGACAACGAAACCATCTTTGTTCTTCTCCCCATCTTCTACACCACCAATGCCTCCTTTCTAACACTGTCATATATCTGCATGTATCTGTTCAGCTCATGATTTTATAATTTTACTAAATATATGTAATTTTGTATTAAAAATTAAATAACTGGTATATCCAACTTGCTTTATTACAAGTCTTTGAGCTCTATGTTTTGATAGATACAAACATGAAATTGACTATATTGCTATATAATATCAATCATTGAACAAATCACACTTTATCCATTATCATATGGGCAGGGCATTTATGTTGTTTCCAAGTTTTTGCTATTAATAGCAATTCTTTTTTTTTTTTTTTTAAGATTTTTTATTGGGGAATTGGGGGGATGGGAACAGTGCTGGGGAATTGGGGAAAGGGGAACAGACAAGTTGCTGTCGTTTTGTTCTTCAGTCTAGTTGTGGAGGACGTTGCTTCACTGGCCCAAGTTGGCACCATCATTGCGCTCTTCCCAGGCGAGGCAGATCAGTCGTCAGCTGCTGGCCGCTCACGCTGGCTGCTGGCTACACACGGTAGCCCATGGCAATCCACTGCCACAGGGACTGCAGCCCACGCCGTCGCCGGCGACTCATGGCAGCCCAGCTCCAGGTTGAGCTGTTGTTCAGCATCTTAGCTGTGGAGGGCAGTGTCACTGGTCCTCATATGTGGGATCCGAACCGGGGCCCTCTGGCGTCCCAAGCCAGTTCTTAACCATTGCGCCACTCGGCCGGCCCAATAGCAATTCTTAATAAACATCATTACATATGTCCCTGTAGTAGGATGTGGTAGGCCCAAATACAGACCCACGTTCCAATTCCTTGAATCTGTGAATATTACCTTACAGAGCAAAAGATGTGATTAAGTTAAAGATCTTGAGAGGATGCCCTTTTCCTGGATTATCCAGGTGGGCTCTAAATGCAATTACAGTAAAACCTTGGATTGCGAGTAACGCGTGGTTTGTGAGTGTTCCGCAAGATGAGCAAACATTTCTAATATATTTCAACGTGGTAAACGAGCGATGTCTTGCAAAACGAGCAGTTTGTTTCTGGAACAAATTATGATCACAAACCAAGGTATTACTGTACATCTATTTTGGTATGAAAGAGACAGAAGAATAGTCAACATCACACACATAAAGGAGAAAACGATGCAACAGTGGAGGAGAGAGACAGAGAAATACAGACAGAGAGAGAGAGAGACAGAGAGAGAGAGGGAGATAGGCGGCCACAAGCTAAGGGATGCCAACAGCCACCAGAACCTTGTAAAGGAAAGGACAGGATTCTCTTCTAGGCCCCCTGGAGGGAGCACGATCCTGACTAAACCTTCATTTCCAACTTCTGGCCTCCAGAACTGTGAGAAAATATATTTCTGTTGCTTTAAGCCTCTCAGTTTGTGGTAATTTGTTATAGCAGCCAAATAAAACCAACACAGTCCCTTATTACATTATAGAATCATTTTCTAGGATGTAAATTTAGGAGTCACAGGGTATACACATATTCTACTTTATTTAGATACTTAGAGGGTGCTTTAATTTACACTCCTCACAGCAGTATATGATGTTTTTGATTTTCCACATCCTTGCCAATTGTTGATATTGCTGGATTTCAAAATATTTGCCAATCCAAAAGGTGTGAAATAGTACTGCATTGTTATTTTATTTGCATTACCCTGATTACTTGTGAGGTTGAGAATATTTTGTATGGTTCTTGACCATCTGGATTTCCACCTTGACGAGGTTCCTGTTCATAGTCTCCATTCATGTTTATTGGGTTGTTTATATTTTCCTTATTATTTCAGTAATTCTTTAGATTTCTGAATACTAACCCTTGTTCTATCACCTATGGCCCAAATATTTATACAAGTTTTTGGATTTTTTTTAACAATACTGTATTTTGAGGGAGAGGAGATTTAAATTTTAAAGATTATCAAATTTTAAAGATTTACTAAACTTGTTTTTTATGAGTCATACTTTTTTTATCTTGCCTCAGAAGACTTTCCCTATCTCCAAAACTACAAAGTCACTCTCCTGTACATTATTTTTTACATTTGTTTTAAACTTCTATCTTTCACATTTGATCGTCCATCTATTTAGAACACATTTTTTGAGAAGTTGGAATATAACTTTATTTTTTTCCCATATAAAAGTCACTTGTACCATATCCCATTGGTTAGTAATGCCACCTCAATCACTTACAAATCCCATAACCTATCATTTCTGGGTCTCTCTTTAGTTTCCCAATCAACAGATCTACATGCCCATGTCAGTGCCAGACTGTCTCAATTATTTAGATTCGTAATATGTCTAGACAAGCCCCCTCTTTATTGTTATCTTTTTTCAAAATTGTCTTGTCAGTTCTTGGAACTTGAAAGTTTCAAATAAGTTTTCGAATTGTTTAGTTTCATACCATATTCTGTTACTACTTTTATCAGAATTTCACTGAATTTAAAGATTAATTTTGGGGAAATTTACAGGTTTACAGCACTGAGTCTTCTTATCATCATTTAAAAAGGCGTTTTGTCCTCTGGTTCCATGGCTGGTCCCCTGGCTTCAGTCCATTTCCTAATAGAGAGTTATCACCAGACACTCTGTCCAGTAAGGTCACCCATATGGCTGGAGGGAGCCTGGCAGCGAGAAGCTAAAGGTGAATGCTGAGTTCCTAAGGGCTCAGAAATGAATTGCCAGTGATCATCAATCAGAATAGAGATATACCTGCCTGGGTCAAGAAAACCCAGGGAGCGATCTCCAAGAATGTAATCTCTAAGGAACCCCTGAAAATGCCCCATGGGGGAGAATCAGCTTTAATTATCTGCTGAACCCAAAAGTGCAATGCTACTGGCAAGCTAAGAATTGTCCTCTCTTTTTACATCGCTCTCTCACCCTCTTCAGTCTTTGCTAAGCCAGAAATAGAAGCTAGTAAATGAGGGAGAAGATGGGAGCCAAGAGAGCTGCAGTCAGTCACACCCGTGTCACCAGAGTCCAGTGGACACTAACCAGGTCTTAGCAGGGTGAATGGAGAGAGGAAGTCCCACCTTTCAATCAATGAATTTTAAAACCTTTGAACTGTATCCTGGACTAGATAGTCTAATTTACTAAAGAGACTATAACTAGGAACTTAAAGTGACTTGAAGAGTATCTTCTGCCTAGGAATGAGCAGGTCATGAAATCATGATTTCAGACCTGATGTCCTTCAGGAGCAGGAGAAAATTACCCCACTAAATAAATGTAGAAGGGTCACTGGTAGGGAAAAATCAAGCTGAACTGATCACCTCCCATAAATCATGCAGTCAGCACACCAGTTCCATGTTATTATCCTCATCTTCTACTCCTTAAATATCTTCATTCAATCACACAGAGTCACTTACCGGTCATCAAACCTGGCCCACTGGTTGATGCCTCCAGGTTTTTGCACAGACTGATCTCCCAGCCTGCAAAGTACTCTGTCCTTCTTCCTCTTCTCTCTATCTGGCTCATTCCTAATTATCTTTCCAAGAATTGTCTCTCAAACACCACTTTCTCTGAGACACATTCTTTTAATCTCCTCCTTCCCAGCCATATTTAGATACACACTCCTCCATAACAAACCTCATCATATTATTATCATTGTTGATTTCATGTGTGCCTCCCCCACTCCTGAATTATGTCTTATCATATCCTTGGTGTTCAGTATAATGCCTCCAACATAGTTGGCATTCAATAAATGACTGCCAATAGTGGGTGGTGAGGGTAAAGAATAGATGAGGACCCAACTCCCAGGGTTCTTCTGAAAAAGCCCCAAATATCTGGAGGAGAGTAAAAGACCTCTGGAAGGTGTACAGCAGCCCATGAGTCAGAAGAAAGAGCACTGGGTAGCTGAGAACAGCAGAAGGTGGAGCTACTCACAAACCATGTGGGCATGGCATGCTCAGAAGTACCATCTTTGAATCCTGGAGGATTTTTCCTGCCATGAGGGACTTGGAGATTACCATCATTTTTTTTTTTGGAGGTTCTCTGGAAATTTGAGTTGGGGGTTGAAAAAGCTAGCATTTTGTAGTCATTGTCATAATTTTTGTTGACTTGCACCAGACTATGTGTAAGATGAAATGATTTGGATGCCAAAAGGATATTTTCCCCAGGTTCCTAGAGATATGCTCAAGTCAACATAATTAAATGAAAAAAATTAAATAAATGTGTAGGATATGTCAGGCACTGTGCTTGGCACACAACTTGGAAATAACTCTGAGAGTCCTGAAGAAGCAGCAAGCATCTCCAATTCAAATTCTACACAAGGGAGTCCACTAACCTCCTAGAACATAACAAAGGCAGACAAAGAAAGATATGAAAATCTGTGCATATGCACACACACACACACACACACACACACCAAAGTTTATATCAGCATTTCATCACTGCCTCTCATGAATAAGTGCATTTCATCACTGTCTCTCATAAGTAAAGTGCTACTTTCTTTTCTTCTGTAAATGATCCTGCTCATAATGTTTATAATAAAATACAGCAGTAATAAAATATGATGAAAGATAAATGGATGTATTTTAAAAAGTAGTTGTACAAAAGATTGTTTATGTTGCATGGCAGACCATTTTTCATACTAAAAGTGGCTAAATTTATCTGCATAAAACATGATCTTGTTCACTGCTTTTTTTGTAAAGACTTTATTGAAAATGCATTGTCTTCCTGACGCTGATTTAACTTCCAGTCTTGTATGTTGGACACTGGATACTAACAATTGGCTTATTGTTGGTCTTATCTGAAGGTGAACAACTTTTCTCTGGGGGAATCCTAATTCCTGGGAAGCCCACTGTGCTGTATTTTTAAGGAAAACTCTTGGTCTTCGTTTTGGACCTTGACATAAAACAGAGAATAGTGGGTTTGGGATCTAAAAGACCAGAAGTAAAGAACCTCAAGAGAGATTCTGTTTCTTCCTATTGTTGTAGAATAGAAAGAGCCTCAGGACTGGCCTTTATTGCTCTTTTCCGGGCCTTTCTTTCTCAGGTTGAAGTCCAGAGAGGAAGAATTATTGTTTGTTTGCTTCCACACCATTAATCTCTCCCACCTCTCCCCATCCATCCCCTTTCCAGCTGACTACTGAAATCTAAAGACATTTATCAGATATTTTATTTTTGCTTCAACAAAGATCTTTGGTGGGTGAAATCAGAACAAACTTGTCATACACATAAGCTTTATAACAATCATCATCATGGTCTTCATAAAAAAACACATTATAATAGTCTCTATCTTTCACTGATCACTGACTATGATTCTGGCACCGTCTGAAGAATTTTTCACACAATATCTCATTCAATACTCACCACAATTTTATGAAGTAATAAATTGTTTACATTTTATACATGAGGAAGCTGGAACTTAGAAGACTTAAATGGCTTGCCCCAAATCTCAGAGAGTGGATGTAGCAGAGCCAGAACTCAAAGCAAGCTCTCTGACTCCACACCCATGTTTTTACCACTGTATCAGACACGTGGACACAGCACAAAGCACTCTTCATTGTTTATGGCTTTTTACTTTGGGAATTTGGGGTGGCAACATCATGATCCCAGACCTAATTTCATGGCCACCCAGAAGTGTATACATATCCTATAAACTCATCTTAAGGTTGTTCTAAGCAAAATATAAATACGATGGCAAATCTGTTTCTTTGTTTATTTAAGTACACTGTTCAGAATAACATATGCAGCAGTTCTTGCCCTCCGTATGTGTGGCTTGTTGAGAACTGATTCTTTGTAATTTTAGTTCTACATTTTCTGTTGCTTAGTTGCTTTTTCACAAAGTCTTTATTTGGAAGCACTTAATCAAAGAGGGGAAAAAAATCAATGTGATTTTAAGGGTAGATTGGTCCAGACTGATTTTTAATTTTATTTCATTTCTATGTTTGAACATCAGTTAGTAACCAAAATATCAGTAATATTCTTCTTGACAATAAATAATAAATCATGAATTCCTATACTCCTTGAAATAGATTTCACAGAAAGAAACTTAATTAGTACAAGTCCATTTAAATCCATTTACAATAACAAAAAAACCATGAAGTATGCATGTATTTAACAAAAATGTACAGTACTGTACACTGAAAACAACAAAACATTGCTGAGTTGAAATAAAGAGGATCAAATTCTATAGGAGAGATAGACTATGTTTATAGATTGGAAAATTCAATATTGTTCAATGCTAATTGATCTATAATGGGGTGAAGAGGTTCAGAGTATGCTACCCCAAAATATGCCACACTGGCATAAGGATTATTTTGAGCTGAAGGCAATTAAGAAAAAGTGAACATAGGATGAGCTCTCTGCTCTTCCCCTGTCTATCTGAAAGGCGAATATAATTTCCCCTTATGAAAGTGCCCCTGCCCCATTCCGTACTAGGAAGAGGGAACAATTTTATCCCCAGAGATGAGATGGCACTACACAAAGAAACCTTACCAAATAGCCCTTAGCATCCATTAGTTTCCCTATTTATTTACCTCCCCACAGTTTTCCACCCCTGAGAGCATAAACCTCTTTTCCTTTGTCTTGTCTCTTCTCTACAAATTTGTTGTCTTTCATGAAAATGCTATCTAAGCCCCAAGTTCTAACCACCCTTTGAATTACTCATCACCAAGTTTCTCCCACATGTATATGCAGTGCACCTATTAATAAACTTCTGTTTGTTTTTCTCTTGTTAACCTATCTTTTGTCAGTCTACATTTTAGGTCCCCAGATGCAGAACCTAGGAGGGTAGAAAGAAAAAGTTTTTCCTTTCTTCCGGTCAAAAAACTATGGCTCATGGGCCAAATCCTGTGGCCTGCTTTTTACTTATTTATTTATTTTTAGCTGAGCCATCCTGCCACTGTTGGCAGCTCAGCGGCTGCTCAGCTCAGGCTGGGACTTGAACTGCTGTTGCTCAGAGCTCAAACTCTTGAGCGAGCTCTTAACCAACTGAGCCACTCGGCTGGCCCTAACACCACCTGATTTTAAAGTTAACTGGATTGCTCAGGGTTCTAACATCCTGTTGGTGTTTTGTCTAAATGTTCAGTTTCCTTTTTTTTTTTTTTTTTAAAGATTTTTATTGGGGAATTGGAAAAGCGCTGGGGAATTGGGGGAAGGGGAACAGACAAGTTTGCTTCAGTCTAGTTGTGGAGGACGTTGCTTCACTGGCCCAAGTTGGCACCATCATTGCACTCTTCCCGGGCGAGGCAGATCAGTCGCCAGCTCTGGACGGCCACTCACTGCAGCTGCCGGCCGCTCACGCTGGCTGCTGGCTACACACGGTAGCCCATGGCAACCCACTGCAGCAGTGATTGCATCCTCTGCCGCCGCCGCTGGTGACTCACAGCAGCCCAGCTCCAAGTTGAGCTGTTGTTCAGCGTCTTAGCTGTAGAGGGCAGTGTCACTGGCCCTCATCTGTGGGATCCGAACCTCTGGCGTCCTCTGGGGTCTTCTGGCGTCCCAAGCCAGCTCTTAACCACCCCGCCACTCAGCAGGCCCTCAGTCTCCTTCTTGATCCTGACCTTAGAGGAAGTCATTGCTTGGGAGGACCCATTTCCTGGATGGGTCTGTACAGGGCAAGGAGATGAATTTCATTCCATAGCTCCTGTGACATAATTCAGTTCTGGTAAAAGGCTGAGTGTGGGCGAAGGTAAAAAGGAACAACTTTCCCAACTAAAACTCATGTCTTCCAAGGGAGAAAGTCTTTCATGGGATGATTTGTAGGTCAAGGAGTCCCTGACTTGAGAGTGTCCTGCAACCTTGGGATTTTCCCACTTTGTCTGCTACAACCACTTATAAACCTACTTACTGCTTCTCTTTTCCCTCTATGGCTCAAGTGTTCCTTTTACCTCCCACATCATCTAGGATCCTCTACCCCCTAGCCTTCAAAACAAGCCAGTAAATTGAGGGAATTTCTTATTTTACTATTGGCAAAAGGCTTCTTCTAAAGTTATGAATACCAAAAGAAGAACAGTCAAGGAAATAATAAGATCCACAATTTTCTGACCAGGTGAGAAAGTAACTCACTTCTCATAATACCCAACTGTCTAGGGAAAGGGGCATGTCTCTAAAAGTAAAGAATAATCTGAATTAGGAGGTGGGTGGCATAGCGAGCAGAGAACAGTACGATCACACCATTAGAGATATATGCTCCAGAGTTGGGCAGGAACAGTACAGAAATGCTTCCCCAGCGTTCTTCAGCCCCCTAAGTCAAGTCTCCAAAGAGTAGAAACTGAGTCTTTTTTTTACCTCTCCAGAGAAAGGAAGCAAGGACCTTTATATGCTTGGAAACTGTGGCTTAATTACTTTACAGGTTTTCTTTCTCCAGGTAGGTCTTGTTATCATTTTCTTTAATCAAATATGTGATTCTCCTCTAAGCTCTCTGCAAGTACTGTTTTCTTTTGCACTGTGCACCACAGCAAGATAAGACATTCTACCAACGGTTGACTTACAGTCACTATGATAAGATGACTATTGCTGCTCTACGCTACCCTTTTAACACCTTATTTGGTCCACAATCTAACCACAAGCCTACATCATGACTGAATTTTCAAATTTTGTTTTCTGATTCTATTTATGTGTGTGTGTGTGTGTGTGTGTGTGTGTGTGTGTGTGTGTGTGTGTATGGCCAGTCTACTAAGCCATTTGAAAAATGTGTGCTATTATTAAAAAGGTTGTTTTGCTTTGTTCTTTTATTTTACTGTTTTTCAATGGACTTATCCACTATTGAGAATGGAATTCTCCATTCTGAGAATTAACCAGAGGGGTCATAAAATTGCACGCTGCCGTATTTTCCCTATTTGCTATTCATGCATGCCTCATTGATTTAAAAATTATTTAAGCTTCCAAAAGAGGAAATGCTTTTAAATAGGAATAGTTTTAAAACTTTTAATGCATTAGTATTGCTATCTGGGGTGAATGTTAAAAATAGGAGTTTCAAGCATCCTACAGTTATGAAAGTAAAGACAGAAAAACTAAAGGTAGGAGGAAGAAGGAGAAATCACTGTAACTTCTATTCAACACAGGGTCATTCAGGCTATTCAAGATGTGTATGGGGCGGCCGGTTAGCTCAGGTGGTTAGAGCGCAGTGCTCATAACACCAAGGTTGCTGGTTCAATCCCCACATGGGCCACTTAGATGCACCCTCCACAACTAGATTGAAACAACTACTCGACTCGGAGCTGATGAATCCTGGAAAAACACACTATTCCCCAATTAAAAAAAAAAAACAAAAAACAGAAGTTTTGGAAGTTTTAGGCCAACCATGATATGAATGACAGCCTGATGGAAAAAAGGGCCTGAGGTTATGGTTGTAGAATGCAGTCGTCTCTAACTCACCCCATCTTTGCTGTTGACATGCTTTTTGGGAAGGCTTATTATCTTTAGCAGTAAAACTCCTCAGTGAAAACAGTTTGTGTACAAACACATATGCCCATTTGCAATCTCAAAAAACAGAGTGGGCATAAAATCTTAGTATTATTTCTTTTCTACCATTTCAGCATGGCAAAAAGTTATTTTATTTTTGAGGTTTTGCTGCTTGAAGAGCAAATTGGGCTAACAAATATCATTATTGACACATAAGAAGGAGAAATTTTAACAACCTATATTAATCAAGATTGCTAAGCATTGTAATAAATAAACTCAATGTCTCAGGGGTTTTAAAAAGGGTTTATTTCTCTCTCTCATCACAGGCCAGTGTAGGTCTCTGTGGGGGATGGGGTGGAGAGGGAAGCTTTCATCCACTCAGTAATCTGGGCTCCTTACATCTGGAGGTTTTGCCATCTTCTAGGTACCTTGGGGTCCCCATGGGTTTTCTGCATCTGGCTGGCAGAGAAGGAGGAGAGGGAGTGAGTAGAGGACTGAGCCTGCCAATGATGTTCATTGCTTCCATCAATGTTCTTTTGGGCTAATTGCAAGTAAGACTGGGAAATATAATTTACTGTGTGTTCAGAAAGAAGAGAAAGCAGGCTTGGTGAGCATCTAGCCAATCTCTGTCAAATGATTTAAAGATCAAATGTGAGTGGCAGGCAAGCTGAATGTTGGCCCCAGTTGTGGTTCCTTTTGGGTTGAAGCAAATGCTTTAAAAATTCCAGTTAGGGGCTGGCTGGCTCAGTTGGTTAAGAGCTCTCTCAAGAGTGCGAGCTCTGAGCAATAGGGTTGCCAGTTCGATTCCTGGCCCGAGCTGAGCTGCCACTGAGCTGCCAACAGGTGGAAGGATGGCTCAGCTAAAAAAAAAAAATTCAAATTAGTTTTATTTATTTATTTATTTTATTTTTTTAAAGATTTTTTTTTTAATTGGGGAATTGGGGGAGGGGAACAGCGCTGGGGAATCAGGGAAGGGGAACAGACAAGTTGCTTTTTGTTTTGTTCTTCAGTCTAGTTGTGGAGGACGTTGCTTCACTGGCCCAAGTTGGCACCATCATTGCGCTCTTCCCAGGCAAGGCAGATCAGTCACCGGCCTCTGGATGGCCGCTCACAGTGGCTGCTGGCCGCTCACGCTGGCTGCTGGCTATACACGGTAGCTTATTGCAGACCACTGCAGCAGGGGCTGCAGCCTACGCCGTCGCCGGCAACCCATGGCAGGCCAGCCCCAGGTCCAGCTGCGGTTCACCATCTTAGCTGCAGAGGGCAATGTCACTGGCCCTTATATGTGGGATCCAAACCGGGGCCCTCTGGCGTCCCAAGCCAGTTCTTAACCAATGCGCCACTCAGCCGGCCCTCAAATTAGTTTTAAAATTTGCATATGGAAAGAGTAAAAGAATAAAATCTAATATTTTAGGGTTCTATCAAAAAATAAGATCTGGGTTGACTGAGTGGCTCAGTTGGTTAAGAACTCTTCAAGAGTTTGAGCTCTGAGCAACAGCGGTTCAATCCCCAGCCCGAGCTGAGCAGCTGCTGAGCTGCCAACAGTTGGCCGGATGACTCAGCTTAAAAAAAAAAAAAAAAAGATCTAACATCTTCTGGGCCTGCATTTCCACTTGACATTGAATGACTGGAACAAAGTGGCGGCTATCCGTTCACCCTCCAACCTACTTCACTCAGTGATCTGCCTAATCCCCAAAGGGGTTTACACTTCCATTCTCTGGTCTGCATGATAATTTAATCTT
Organism: Hipposideros armiger; assembly: GCF_001890085.2. NCBI lineage: Eukaryota > Metazoa > Chordata > Mammalia > Chiroptera > Hipposideridae > Hipposideros > Hipposideros armiger. Next base: position 129,480 of record NW_017731472.1, read on the forward strand.
TTCTATATTTTATATCTTGTCATTAATTTTTATCATAACAATTAAGTGGAATGGATTGATTTGGGTCTGTAGCTATTAGATTATGCTTTGGGTCATTGTAAAAACTACTAGCCAACTCTATCTGAAATGCCTTTTCTCTGTAAAAATAATGGCCAATGTCCAATTATGAATTAATTGAGATATGCTATTTTTAGCCTAATCATTTGTTTAGTCATAATTCATAATTCATATTCTCAGTAGGGATGGTAATCTATCAGAAACACTGTTGAATGTGAAAACTTTGCCCTTCTATTTCTTCCTAGGACTAATGCTTGCTGGACTTACAATTTTAAGATCCTTTTTATAGACTAAGACCCTTCATAAAAAAGCAGGCCGGAAGCAACAGAATGGTTTTTAGGTTGACAGCAAAACAGTTTACAGAAATATAATCTACTTCATGGTTGTTGGTCATTGGCTACTTGGGGGAGGGGTGAGGTGGGATAGATTTGGTATAGCTATAAAAAAAACCCCACTTTAAATAAAAGATAGATCTCAATATAGCTCCCCTGTAGTTTTTTTCAGCTGAACTTGAAATTGTCCCACAAATGAAGTTTGAAAAATCAAGCTATATGAAGGGGGTGGTGGCGGTAAGTGAATTTTAAATGACAGATACAACTGCTTGTTCCTTCATACAATCCTGCTATAAATATCTAGGAGTTGAGTGCTAGAAGTTTTCCATTCTAAAAAGAAGGAGATACTTTATCAAACTTAAAATTGAACAACGTGTTTGCAAATAAAATACCTCTTAACACTCTAGACAGGTGGGAAAAAAACATATAAACACACCTCAGGCCAAATAACACATACAAATGAAAGCACAACATTATATTGAGAGCTTTATCTTTTTTGTTTGCTTTTTTCTTAACTGAGCAGAGATTAAAGTATTATTTTTAAAAATCACCTGAGGGTATTTTAATGTTTCTGGTAAAATTACTTATGCACACAATGCCAGCCTTTCAATGCTCACATGTCTGGATTTATATAGAAGTTACATAAATTCTTGGAGAGGAGTTTTAAGTGGACTTGTAAAAAAGACTAACCAAAGAACTGACTTTGTTTTTCATTATTATTATTGATTTGCATGAGGGGAATAAACCGCTGGTGCAATTTTGCAGATGAATCAGCCCTGGGTATCAGAGATTTAGGAAACAATCCTGGTGAAGACAGAGAGGAAAAAAAGATCTCATGTGAGAGCAAACATAACTGGAAAAAAAATTTTTTTTAATCACCTTAAGGGTGATTAAGGGAAGAGTCCCTGGAGAAAAAGATGTAATTGGGTGATGTGGCGGAGAGAGGTCTGCCGAAGAGGACCAGCTCCCGAATTACTTGCCCAGCTCAAACTCCTTACACAATGCTAAGAAATGGGACTTATTATTCCCTTGTCCCAGATGAGAAAGCTGAGACTCAGACAGATGGATCAACTTACCCCACACCTATAAACTAAGTAATTGGGGCTGAAGGAATTCAAGTTCAAGGCCCTCAGGCACTAAAGGAGGGAATGTAGAGAAACAGCACACTGAGAGAGACTCAGGTTCTAAGGAAACAGACAGCGAGCCTAGTTAGGTTTTAAATGTGGTTCACTGACTGGAGACTAAAAGGAGAAAGTTTCAAAAGGTCTGTGGCAAAGGGGGCTGAGAGATGTAGCAATTCTCGCTCCAACTCCTGGAGACTGAGTCCAAAAGTGTGGGCTTAACCAGGGCACTTTGGTACCAGGATATATGCTGGACAGATTCCAATATAGCAATAAAAACAATAAAGGAAACAGAGATTTATCTGTTGGAAAGATACACGAATCTAAGTACCTCTGGCTTGCTGGAATGGGGAGGAGGGTATCATGGACGCAATCACTCTTTGAAGTTAAGAGGATTAGCCTGTAGTGGGGGTGTAACTGGGAGTTGAAAGTGATGAAATGTGGACAATAAACCTCTAAGCTGATAGCAGAAAATGCTTTTTGGAAAAGTTACAAGGTAACTCCTTGAGGCTCCGATGTTTCTCACTCTCCCTGACTTACTCCTTTTCTTGGAGTCCCAATATCTCCCGAAGAAACCCTTTTCATATGCAGCCAGCAGCTACAGCTCCTGGGACTGGCTCCTCTAGGGAGCACAGCAGTCACAAGAGCCAAATGGGTTGGGCAAGGTGACTCATTTGCTTTGCCTCCCTTGGTCATATCTGTGAGTCATATGCACTTTCATCCAGTCCAAAACATGGGAAATTAGCATCAAAAGCCTAGAGATATTGTTATCAAATATCTAATGAAAAAGAAAAATCCCCTCTCACATGATCCTTACAGAAAATGTTTATTCAGTCTTCTCATTTTGTTGCCATTGATAAATCAAAGGATTTATCAATATCCAGGAGGTGGGTTAAGGAGGAGGGAGGCTATAAGCAAGACAGAGAAAGACTAAGGTGGCTTGGTGCTGCTGCTTCGAGGCAGTGATTCAAGCTGCTCACCCACAGAAAGAAAGGGTGACAGGTCCTGTTCCTTCCAATAAGCAAGGACTCTTTCCTTGAATAAGTTAGGAGTTCTAGTCAGCTGAGTACTCTGCAGCTCTGTGATTGTAAGAGCTTGGTGCCCATATCTAAATGGAGACAGGATAAGGTGGTGGGTGACTTGAAAGTGTGGACTTTGACATCAGATGGACCTGGATTTGAACCCGGGATCTGTCACTTACTAGCTATGTGATCTTAGGCAGAATCCTTGACTGCTCTGAGACTTAGCTTTCAGGTCTATAACAATTATATAACAATTATATAATAACAATTATAATAAAAGTAATAGTAACGATAATGCTAGCATGTCTACCATTGATTGAGGTTCTACTCTGTGCCAGAGATGTTCTTCTTTGGACTTTACATATATGATCTCATGCAATTTTCAACAACCCTAAATATAGGTACTCATATTGTCCTTATTTTACAGGTGTGGAACCTGAATTACAGAGCGTTTAAGGAACTTGCCCAAGGCTATAGGATTAGAAAGTGGCAGGGGCAGCACACCTGCCTCCTTAGGTTGTTGTGAGGCTACTAAAGGTAAAACAGCTAAAAATCTTGGTTCTCAGTAAATGTACAATATTTGTGTTTATTTTTTAAACTAAAAGCAAAGAAAGAAGAACTCCCTTTTCAATTGCCCCTATTATCTCTTTTTTTAAAAATAAATAAATGATTCTCTTTACTGTCAACATCCTGTGTAAGAGTAATCCACAGTATTCCTTATTTTTTTGTCCCAAATTATCTAAAATCCATAAAGATAATTTGGGAAAGAGCTGTGAGCAACACCTGATACTAGGCTAGTACATACTACCCAGCTCTATTCAAGAAAATGCTCTGTTCTGCCAATCAACCAAAATAAGCATGCAGGAACCATTGAAAGTTTACTTTCATAAACATGTTTACAAATCCAGGAGCATACTTCATAGCAAAATACAATGTCTTCTCTACGTACACACCACACAGACATGTATGCATATATGCACACACACACACACACACACACACACACACACACACCTCTAATTTGAAAACATTTTTTATCAAATTTATTGGGGTGATATTGGTTAATAAAATTATATAGGTTTAAAATACAATTTTATAATATATCACCTATATATTGCATTGTGTGTTCTCCACTCAGAGTCAGTTCTCCTTCCATCACCATATATTTCACCCCCTTCACCCTCTTCTACCACCTCCCCTCTCCGCTTACCCTCTGGTAACCACTGAACTATTGTCTGTGTCTATGGGTTTTTGTTTGTTTATCTTGTTCATTTGTTGCTTTCAGTTTTATATCCCACATATCAGTGAAATCATGTGGTTCTCAACTTTTTCTGCCTGACTTATTTTGCTTAGCATGATAATTTCAGGATCCATCCATGTTGTTGTAAATGGCAATATTTCACTGTTATGTCTGAATATTATTCCATTGTATATATGTACCACACTTTCTTTATCCAATCATCTATCGAAGGACACTTTGGTTATTTCCATGTCTTGGTGATCGAGAATAATGCTGCAATGAACACAGGGGTGCATATATATTTATGAATAAATGTTTTTGGATTTTTTTGGTAGATACGCAGAAGAGGGATTCCTGGGTCATATGGTAATTCTATTCTTAATTTTTTGAGGAACTTCCATACTGCTTTCCATAGTGGCTGTACCAATTTACATTCCCACCATCAGTGTAGGAGTTTTCCTTTTTCTCCACAGCCTCTCCAACATTTGTTATTACTTGTCTTGTTGATGATAGCCATTCGGAACAGGCGTGAGGTGGCATCTCATTGTGGTTTTGATTTGCCTTTCCCTAATAGCTAGTGAAGTTCAGCATCTTTTCATATATCTGTTGGCTGTTTGTATGTCAAGACCATTTTTGAAGCATTGTTATTATTCATCTTGGTTAGTGTATTAGTCTGTTCAGCTGCCATAGAATACCATACACGGGGTGGCTTAAACAACAGAAATTTATTTTCTCACAGTACTGGAGGCTGGAAAGTTTAAGATCAAGTTTCTGTCAGGGTTTAGTTTCTGGTGAGAACTCTCTTTCTGACTTGCAGATGGCCACCTTTTCATTGTGTCCTCACATGGCCTTTCCTTGGTGTGTGGAGGGAGAGAAAGAGATTCTCTCTCTCCTCCTCTTCTTAAAAGGCTACCAGTTCTATTGGATTAGCATGCTACCCTTATGACCTCATTTAACCTTAATCACATCCAAAGTCCCTGTCTCCAATTATAGTTACATTGAGAGTTAGGGCTTCAACATATGAATTGGGGTGGGGGACACAATTCAGCCCATAGCAGTTGGCTGGTTTGGACTGAATTCTACCTGAGGCCCAATGTATCTCAGAGACTCATTCATGAGTTAATCACATTTTCCCTGGATTGTGGTCATCTCTAAACCAGTAACTGCCAAAGGGCTATGACTCATGTGTTTGTATAGCTCAAGAACAGGTTAAATATAATAGATGAGACCTTTTGATAAAGCAGAGTGAACAGCGTCTTGGAATATAGGGTGGTGGTGTTCTTTCTAAAAATAAGTCTTGGTGGCTATTGTGCTCCTAAATCTGAAGGCATTTCGGAACATAAACAAGGGACGAAAAGTAAAAGTTAGATCTGGAAAGGAAAAGGCCCATTCTGCAGAGGGTACATGTTCTTTCCAAACGGTTTGCATAATTTCCTATGTTGCTTTCATGCTACAGAAAACAAACACTTAGGTGTTTTGGATGACTATGTAGACCAAATTTCCACATAATCTCTGAAATCTCATTGGAGCTGGATTAGTTAGTTTAAGATAGCTTAACTTTTCTTCCATGTGTAATTTAAAATTATGGAAAATATGAATGTGCTCTTTTCTTGATTTTGAACTTTATTACTTTTTCTTTTTGGCCATGTGCCTGCTCAAACAGTGATGGTAGCTTTGTATTATAGGTGTTGATGGGGGAGCAGGAAGATGGGAACTGTTGGACAAAATAATTAGAATTTTCCAATTATAAAAGCCCAGAGACTATTTAGCTTCTGGTGTTCAAAATAGGACCTTTATAAGGCTTCTGTCTTGAGAGAGGATTTTTAAGAAAAAAAGATTTTAATCTCTCCTTTAAGAAACCAAGACTAGAGACTTGGTGGTCCTCCCCACAGGATAGAAAAGACCCACTCTTGTGGGACCGTAAAGACATGGATTCACCACTAAATGGTATAAACGTGATAGGATGCATGTTAAAATTAAGTTTTAAATCAGATAGGACTAAATGTTAAATTTTCTTAACTATGTACTAGGAAGCGTAGCAAGTCAAATTAGTAAAGGAGCGACATCTTACATTCTCTCTGTAGTTCTAGAATATAGGGTGAGTGTGGATTTTGCTTCATTTGCTTCCTGTACCATGAATAGCTGGCTGTGTGTGTGTGTGTGTGTGTGTGTGTGTGTGTGTGTGTGTGTGTGTCTTGGGTGTGGCAGGGAAAGGAAAGACATATAGTTTTCATTGGGAACATGCTTGCAACATATTCAACCATTAAAATGGAATTTCAAGAAACAAAAAATATCTAAAAACAAAACACTACAGAAGGCCCAAACAAACATATATATGCAATTATGTCAGATACTTCAGCACTGAATATCCTACTTCTCATTGGATCCTCATGGCAGAATCAAACTAGAGCTCTCTGACCTGTGCTCTACTGAATATAGTAGCCCACCTCCCAAAGTGAGATTTGCAAATGTAGCATAAGGCAAATCTTTCCACCACCATCACCACCACCACCAATACTCACAGCCAGCACCTGCTGAACTCTGTGCCAAGTTCTTACTATTCTCTGCTAAATGCTTTACATGATTGTGTTAGTCAATTTCTGCAGCAACCCCATGAGATGGTGCTAATATCATCCCCATTTTAAAGATGAGGGAATGGAGGCTCACAGATGAACTCATAAAGAGGTCAGCCAGGACTCAAGACCATGTAACACTAGTCCCAAAGTCCACGCACAATTTCCCCACTATGCCATGCTATTTTTCACACTTCTTTTGAAACAACACTGTTAGAAAACTCTTTAGTATTTCTGAAGTTTTAATTTTTGGGATTTATATTCTCTAGGCTCCACATTGATGGGACTCACAGCCAGTGGAGTGGGTGCAGATGAAACTTTGTTCACTTCATTTTCCATGATATTTCATCAAAGTCTTGCAAAGCATAATGTACTTATTGGAGGGAAAGTGAAGTAGCTCATTAGCTCCAAAATAATTATTTATTGCATGCCAGACCTTGTACTAGGCCAGTATATGTGTTACACTCTTTATTCATTCCAACAAACTTATGAGGTACAAACTACTCTTATTCCCATTTTATAGATCAAAAAAATTGAGGCACTAGTTTACATAACATTGCCCAAACTAACTTCTTAACTTAACTGTTCCAATGCTACCACTTATACTTCGTTTATACATAAGAATCATGCCTGGTCACTCATGGTGATGCCCACCATGAGCAAATCCCTCAGGGATGATAACTTCTTTTTAACAAGTTTAACCCTACTCAAGACCAAAGCCAGATCTTCCCCACTGTGGGCCCGAACTGCTTGCCTTTACCTGGTGTGACAGCATGCTTTTGTCCCTGCCTGGGTGTGAGGACAAACGTGACCCTCACCCACCCCCAGGAAGAGTTACGAAGCTTTTGACAAGGACCCGCCTTCCCCAGCCTCCACTTTCCACAAGCATTTGTCTTTCCTGTGGGTCTCCCTCCATCCCCTTCAGATACTCACATGCTCTCTTGTCCTCATCACCTCACTCCTTCTTCCTGGGACAGGCTCTGATGCCAGATCTTTGGTGGGGGACTGTTTCTATTTTGCCTGGGACTTATTCACACTGAAAGACCACATATGTTAATGTATGTACTCATATTCTGTGCTTGTTTTTTTTTTTTTAGTGATTATATTGTATAAGGAATTTTCGGCATCCCCAAATACCCAGGAGATCCTGAGGGGTAGTCGAAGGGGAGTTCTCAATTCTGCTTGAGAGGTCACCTGATTAAGCTAATCATGTAAAAATCGAGGCTTTTCTTCAGAGCCCCTGACTCCTCCAGCACATGACCAAGGCTGTGGAGACTGTTCCAGGGGACCCCTCCCTTTGCCCAGGACCTCTGCTGGAGGCTCCTCTATGACCGCTTGCTTCTACTGAGCACAGGTCTGGTCCTCTTTCCCGTTGGCCCTATTGCAATCCAGCATGTTTCCTCTCCTACCTCTACTTCAAGATTGAAGGAGGCATATTTTAATATTTTTGGCATATTCATCCTAATTTCAGTTGGTAAAGTATCGAATGGGTTTTCTTATCTAATATCCTGAAACACATCTCTATACCTCTGTCATATTTTTATCCGTCTCTGGTTATAAAGTTTCTGACAAAAATAAGTGCTATTAGGCACTACCGCCTCATTAGCAAAGGTTTACAGTAATTTAATAAAGTTTCTCTCTGGGAGTATTCTACAAATTTCAGTTTTGATAATCAATTCCAAATATATTCAACCCAGCAAAGAGACAGCAAATGTCACCAACTCCCTTCATCTGGTCTGGCCAAAACTCTCAAATGGGGTAAAGTAGGAATGTACCACCATACATTCAGAAAAATGCCCGCTGACTTCTGCGAACCCAAGTGCTTCCAGCTGAACACGGACAGCTTTGAGCTTCTCCTCTTACCAAAGCAAAGGATTTTGCTTTTGAATCTCAGCTTTACATGCTTTTCTCTTTCTCAACCTAAGTTACCCAAATTTTGCTTAGCCTGTTGTGAAGACATGATGTGTTCAGTTGTGCTTCCTGGCTAGAATGCTGATCTGCTCCCTAGTTCACTGTGCAAGTCTTAATCATTCTTTAAATCCTAGATTTTAGTCCACTGTTCTGTGAATCTTCCAAGACCTCGTTGGCTCCCACTCCTTTCTCTTTTTTGGGAACCTCACAACATCCATTAAGTGAGGGATTTGTTTTCACATTTAATCGTGTGCTGCCTGGACCTATTACTTCCATATATGGATCATTTCTCTTTTCAGTAACACTGCCTGTTTCATACATGAAGTCACTTTGGTTTTCCCACAGGTAAATTCCTATATGAAGCAGACATTTAATAAATGCAAACTGAATGGATGAGGTGCACTTGAACTGTCACAAAGGAATGACCCTAGAGTTGATTTGATGCAGAAGAAAGTACAGCTCAAAGGAATGCTTTTCTTGGTTGTTGTTGTTGCCATTTCCTGGTAGTGGAAAGTCCCAGCCAGTTATCAATTAATAGTGAGTATCAACAAAATTTACCTAATGCTTAACAGGGGTGACTGCTGGAGATAACTCCATAGACAGAGCCTATTGTGAAATGGGCTGAGTTCTGCCACAATTTACTCCCTCTTTGGTCTCAGACTAATCATTTAACTCCTGCAATGCCACACATGGAAATATATGCTTTCATCAGTCTTGTTATGATTAACAAACCCGTGTTCCACATTTCAGAGGTGCAGCAGGCTGATACAAATGTCATTGGGCTCCTGGCTTTGTGAGTTTGTGAGTTTGTGTGTTTAAGGTCTTTGGGTGAAAAGCAATGATATAAACACAAAGGAACCATTATTAGGATCATCATATTGACGTTTCCGTGTTGTATCAGGCTAGGGGAGGATGAGACAAGGGCAGGACTTGGGCAAGTGACAAGACATATTATCGGTGGGAGCAACAGTGCTGGGTAAACAGCTGTAAATCCCCAACACTGAACCTTGTTAACATTTTACAGAATGCTTTGTGCCTTTTAAGCAAGCTACAAAACAAGAATGAATTCACACAGCCTCCTTGGAGGTCAGTGGGATTTCTCTGTTTCTGTGGAAGATCACTAATTAATCACAAACTAATTTGATGTTTACCAAGCTGGATTTAGGACCAGGAACCCCTTTGCTTAGCAGCTTGGAGGAGACAGCTATAGACAGAGGTGCCAGACAAAAACAATGCCTGGCTTTCCCAGTGCTTGAGAGAAAACTGTTGTTGGACTAAGGGAAGCTACCCATCTCTCTTTTTAGGTGTCCTTTTGGTGACTTATTTTTGTTCTTCCTGCCCCATTTAGCACCCTAGCACCCTAGGTTTCCAAGGCTCTAATGATATCTTCCCAGAAGAGAAGCATGTTATGGGTCATTTCTCAATGGGGATAATTGAGGAAGTAAGCTTATTCTCAAAAAACATGCAGCAAGAATATGATTTGGGACTAGAATCCAAGAATATTAACATTTTGTTGAACATAAATGGCCAAAGAGCTGATTTCAGTAAGAAGTTTCAGAGATAAGTTTCAAATTGTTATAGATGCCCCTAATTCCCAGTGGAATAAAAGCAGAGCTGATTTTTCTTAGGGACATTTCAATTTTGGAAAGGTTGTCAGTTTAGAAAGATAAATTAAATATTGTTTTTCAGGTGAAAGGAAACCTCAGGGAATTAAACAACTGCCCATTAAGCAGAATTTTTCTCAAATAATCCTTGGACTATGTGTTCTAGAAAGAACTGTGTGTACATGGTGGAGAGAGAGGGATAAGAGGCAGAGGAGTGGAGGAGGAGGACACATCTTTGAAGAATGTGGCCTCGGGATACTCAGGCAAATTGCTACAAAGGAGGAACCTGACAGAAGAACTGAAGACATGAACTTAGTCTCTTGAGGTGTCTGGGCCAAAGTGCGTTTTATGACTTTGATGATTAAAAAAAACCCCTATATATTTTGAATGTTAAGATAATGATGATCAAAGCTACACAATTTGGAGGAAAAGAAGATTACTGTCATGCTTCAAGTTTTGGAAAAGAAACGATGGAATGACCTTTGGATTACATGGCTGAAAGTGGATATCTGGGTACCTCGAAAAGGAAAAAATAAGAATTGCAAATCTGTACTTAGAAAATTCATCCTAATAATGTAGAAAAAGCACATGAATTCATGTTGTATGAAAGTAGTTTAAAGTAGGCGTCTACCATTAATGAAACAGCCACTGTAAGTAGGAATATTTATCTACTGGTTACAAATCCATAAAATTATTAGATGAAAAATATATCACCATAAATATATAGGACTCTTTTTAATCCATTTACCTAAAGACTACTTTAACAACTATTGTTTAATTATTTTCACATCACTTCTGAGATAATGATTAGAGCAGGGTTTATCCCCATTTTATAGTTTGGGAAGGCTGAGTACAGGTTGATTAAGTAGCTTCATAAGGTCAAGCCTACTCGACCTTGACCTTTGGACACCCTACCATGGCCTGGAACTCCCTACCAGACCGTGAATTGTCCCCAAACCAGTTCCTTTGAAGTCTCCAGGCCTACTAATGAATAAATATCAAACTGAAACTTGAAAGATCCTCAAGTGCAAAGGAAATGGAGAAATACAATCTACAGTCATACTCAAGTTTTCTCCAGGGTGGCTTCAGGATGTTCGAATGAATATCTATGAACAGAGAGGCGTTCCTATGAGCTGCTAAAGGTTTGGGAGTGGGAGCACATTAACGTATTGTCTGCTGGGTCTTTTTGTACATTCATGTGGCTTCAGAAAGCAGGGTCTTGAGGGCATGGGATGGAGGCTTTGGAGAACTGTGGGTGAGACACCCCAACATATCAGACCACTGAGACCAAGCCACTGAGTGGGATTCTAGATAGTCAAGGGCTCCAGTGGTGGTGGTCAGAGTTGGTGGGGAAAGGTACCCCAAAATGGGGTGGGTACAGAAAGAGGGACTTAGAAAAACCCAGAAAAGGGGTATTTTTCATTTTGTTTTGTTTTGTTTTATTTACTTCTGCCAGTCCCTGGGGACAATGAGACTAAAAGAACAGGGTTTGCAGACAAACTATGCTGGGATTTGGAAGACCTGCATGACTTCAGACAAGATATATAACCTCCCTGAGCATCTGTATAAATGAAGAGGCAGTGATGTCCTTCCTGCTCTAATATGCTATGGTTTCACGAAGCAAGTCTTCATTTAGCACCCAGAAGGATCCTCAGCCCACACAAAGTAACTCCATTCAGAAGGAAATTGCCTTTAGCTTTTGGGAGGACTTGTTTTGGGATTTACCATGGCAGTTAGGGTTGGACTTTGTTGGTTGCCAATTGTCTGGAGAGTTCTAGAGTTGATGTTGGCATTGTCCTCAGCCGGACAAGTCAGGAAAGAGCTGAAGACACGAGGGAGGGACACTGTGGGAGAAAAGTGCCTCAGGAATGACACTGTTCTCTCCATTCAACTCTCAGTCCCCAAACCAGGCTCCTATTGTGGAAATTAGACCTTTGAGCAGTGTTCCATGGCTTATTCTACTTGTATCAAAGAGGCTTTTATCTCCCTAGGGCAAATTATTAACACATTCCACCAAAGATGTGAGGGTGGAGGCTGGCCTTGGAGAATGAAATAATCACATCATAATAAAGAGCTGCCCGAAATGTGAACTTAAGAAAAACTAACATGAAAACCCCCACTTTTAATGACAGTGTTTGGCCAGACGCCAAGGTCCTTGTGCCCAGGGGAGCATGGCTGGCAGATTCCTTATCCGTAGACTGACCCTTCTGTGCTCAGGAATTTTCCATTTGAAGGCTGGTGGTGTGGGAGGTGGGGGCCTTAGCAGGTTCAGCAGGTTGAGGCACTTAACAGCCGGTTGCCTTCACCCTTAGCTGGAGACCAGATTTTGTTGGCTGAGTGAGCAGTGACTCTTGGTTCCAGGCAGTAAATCTTTGCTTCTCAAGATTATTTGGTTGGAAAGAGGTGGGGAGAAAAAAACAAAACAAAACAACAAAAAAACCCCAGCAACTCTCAGATATATCCAAGAGGAGAAACAGACATAAAATAAGCAGAGCCATGTTTCAATTTCACTAATGGATTACTCCCAAAGGCAAAAGGCTGGGGGGAATATTTTCTAGGTAGAGATTACACCATTTTCTACACCAAGTTCATTTGATTTACAGGAGCTATTTGGTGCTCAGGCACCTCCTTTGAGATACAGCTTAAGTGTATGTGGTAAAAGGGCCTAGTATGAAAGCGAACACAGGGAATTATTTATTGCTGTTGAAAACCAGAAACCAACATCTGACTTTGTTTTTATTTGCATTTTAAAAAATGTTTCCAAGTAACACCAAAATATATGATACCACACATTTCATGTTCAACAGTTGTAACAGCCAAGATTCATGAACAGCCATGAAAATGTCGTTTGACATCAGCATCGATTTTCTCCTTTTGGGGATAGAGGAGGAGCAGAAGGATCAGAGAAACAGAATACAAGTGGGGCTTGAAATACTTTATCCAGCTAAACAGCCTGAGGATCCTGTGTAAAAACATGTTAGGATTTCTGGCCCTCTGCTTAGCCATCTAAAAACAAGGGTTTGCCTATTGTGTGAGGAGTGACTGCTAACACTAGCGAAGATAACTGAATATCTTTTGTGATGGCCAAAAACACTTCCCTAGTGAGAAGGGGTCTCAAAAATCCCATCATTTTGCCTGTTTCATATGTAGATTTTTAAACTTTGGTTAATCATGATAAGTACCATTTGTTCAGCACTTCACTGCTTCAGAGTACTTCTCACAACAATACCTGTGCTACTGCTATAATTATTTACAATGAATGTATTCAGAAACTGAGGCTCAGCATGTGTATACTTTGCCTAAGTTTCCCTCTCTACTCTCCTTACTTTACACCTGTGGCTTTCAACAAGGGTCCATTCTCTACTCCACACACACACCCCTGGGTGGTGGGGGGGACCTTTAGGTAATATCTGGGGACATTCTTAGTTGTCTCAGTTAAGGGGGAAAGTGCCATTGATGCTTAGTGGGTAAAGGCCAGGGATGCCGCTAAACATCATAGACAGTACAGGATAGCCTCCCACCACCATCACCAATTAACCATCCCAAAATGTCAACAGCACCAAGGTTGAGAAAACCTGCTCTACATATTCTTACTTCAAAGATCTTCTTTGACTTCAACTACCATTTCTATACTGACAACTCTCAAATCCATTTACTTTTGTTATTTCCCAAACTCCATACTTTTATTACTAATTGCCTGGTTGTTATGTGGGAAATTCAAACACATGACCTAAACAGATCTTCTCCACCTCCTATATTGTGACTTTGATGATAAGCCCCATTGTCTGGGGCTTCTCAAACTGTAAACATGATTGCCATTCTTGACCTTTCTTCCTGTTCTCTTCCTCATCACCCCAATCCAATCAGTTGACAAGACTTTCAAATACACCCAAGAAACATCTCTTGCAATTGGCCTCTCTTCTTACCATTGACACTGCTTTAGCATTGGTACTCATCATCTCAGGATAAATTGTTGCCTTAACTTGGCAAACCATGCCAGGCACTGTTCTTAGCACTCATTAGGTAGTATCACCATCCCCATTTTACTGATGAAGAAATAACATGCAGAGATTAAGTGGCTAGTCAACGAAGGAGCCAAGGTTTGGACCCAGGCCAGACTGTGCTGTCAACCACTACACTCTGCTACCTCTCAATTCATCATCTTAGATTCAACTTTCCATTTTATTCCTTATGAGTCTAGTGCTCCAATTAGCTGAAGATCTCCTTACTCTTGGAACTCTTAGAGTTTTTCACATTTCTGTGCCATTGAAAAAGATGTTTTCCCTATCTGGAATACTCTTTCTTCCTTCTTTGAAATGAAAATGGCTAGTTCCTACCCACCCTCCAAGACCCAGCTCAGATAAGAACTCTTTAAGGGCAGGAATCATGTCTAATTTTTTAATCTATAGCACTGTATTTGTTTCATAATAGGCACCCAAATATTTACAAGATAAAAGAAAATGACTGTTTCTCTTTCTATTCATTCCAAAGCAAAGTTACTTTGCAAATATTTTCCAGTGAAAGCAACTTCATGAAAATCTCATTCCTACCTTAAGGTAACTAACCAGAAGTTAATGCTTGAATATGGGTACATACAAAGGTGAACTTCTTTAAAATATACTGATTATTTTGTGTGTGTGTGTGTGTGTGTGTGTGTGTGTGTGTGTGTGTGTGTGTGTATGATTGACTATGACTCAAAGGGGAGACATTAGCAGTGTTCTAAAGAGGACTAAACACTTCTAAGGTTTGTTTAAAGTCCCAAATTTCTGCCTCAATTTGAAAATAAATCTCTTCGGCCTGGTCAATCAAAATTTTGTTATAACTGAGTGATTTGCTTCAAATAATTCATTTCAGAGTATTGAAGAAATTCAAAATATTTACATTGGAAAGTTTACCCCACGTTTACATTATTTGAACAACCTTCCTCTGCCCCACCCCTGTCACCCAATACCAAATGTATTTTAAGTAAAGACATAATATGGTGCAAGGCTTTAAGGTCATTCCAACTTCTGTTTCCATCATTACCTCCATAGGCATATGAGAGACAAATATTTCCTGGCAAACATCATTTTTTGTCATCAGCAAAGATAGAAAATACGTTGTGTGGGGAAAAAAATCCTTTGGCAAGACCATAAAGTCTTTATGCTCAGAAACAAAATCTGTTTATCCCCTCTCCAGAACCTTAAGCAATTGGAAGACAAGGACAAAAGCTGAAGAAAAACAAAAAACGTTTAGAACCAGGGGCAGGGAGATGTAAGCATCAATCAAACTGAGCCCCAGACATGATTTTACTGTGAACAAAGCCATGTTCAGAGGCAGCGAAGGTTAAAATGATTACTGAGATATGGTTCCTGCTCCTCAGACGATGGGGAAAGTATAATAAAGATCATTCTTTCCTGTAGGTTTTTAGAAACGTAATGGTCAAATCCTGCATTTTTTTGTTAACACGACATTTTCTATCTCTTTTCCAACAAAATTGGGTAACTGTTCAGGATGAACATTTTTATGTGATAGTTCCAGTATCCTGTCCCCAGAGGATTTTAGCTTTGTCTCTGAAAATCCATAAACTCCAGGTGGTAGAATTATATTCATGAGAACCCTGTCTGAGGGGTCCCAAGGTATGGCTAATTTAGTCTGTAACATAGGGGTTACATGTGAAAAACTGCAAACCAAATCTGTATCTACCCTGAGAGGTGAAGAGACCTAGTTCTTTTATTATCTATGGACCCAATCATTCCCACGGCATTGCCAACTCTATTTGATGATGGGTTTTCTTTAGGTCGTTTCCCATATAACTTTGTGGGAAATCAGGAAGTAACTGTTCTTTGGGGCACAATTCCTCCTCTCTAAAGAACAGCTAAAATGGCTATAGAGGCTGCTCTTTTGGCTTTCTAAACCAAGGACTTCTCATATTAGTATGTCTTTCATGGCTACTCCCCTTGCCTGGCATGTTCCCTCACCCCACTTTTCTACCACCCACTTCATCTAGATCACTATTACCTCAATCTCAGTTTAAAATCACTGCATTACAGTGGCCTAACACATAAATTAGGTTAGAGGTCTTGTTTAGACCCAGTTATATATTAGAACCACTTGGAGCAGTTTCTAAAAACTACTAATAAGCAGGCCTACTCTGGGTTGATTAAATCCAATTATCTAGGATGGGTATGGATATCAGTACATTTTGGAATATCTCCAGGTGATGTTAATGTGTAGCCAGTGTTGAGAACCTCTGTTTTAGAGCATAATTCCCTGCATACCTCCATAGTGGTGGTTCACTGTCTCTCTTTAGCACTGTATCATATAATAAAGCAGGGGATTTTGTTCACCAGAAAATCTCCATGTGAGAGAAAAAACTCAGTTTTCAAGTGTGTGGTCCCTCTCAAGGAGCAAGAGAGGGAAGCTGTGTGTGTGTGTGGGGGGGGGTGGAATGCTGCATCAATCTTCTGGGTTTTCTTTAATTAAAAATAAAGATTGGCTCATTTTTAAGTTTAGTTTCCTTGCTAACCTGTGTTTGTTTGAAAGTGATTCCATAAAGAGATTCAGTCACATGGATATTAAGACAATGAATGAATGAATGAATGAATGAATGAGTAACTGAGAGAGTAGTTGAGAAATAAATACCTTTTCCATCTCATTCAAGCTCTAATTCTTATGTATGGTCTGTCATCATTAAGGCTATTTTTAACAGGCAATTTTTTTCATCCCTTACAGGAATTGGACACATATTGTACATCTAACTGCCTATTGAATCTCTCCACTTGGAAGTTTAAAAGATGTTTCGGATTTAAAGTCCAAATCTGAGCTTCTGATCCTCCCCACTCCCCATACCTGCTCCCACCAGAGGTTTCTCCACCTCAGCTGCTCAGACGAGAGACCTTGGAGCCATCCTTAATTTCTGTCTCTCTCTCTCTCTCTCTCTCTCTCTCTCTCTCTCTCTCTTTCTCTCCCCCCTCTTCCCTACCCCCCCCGCAACCCCCATATAATCCAGTTGCTAACGCTGCCAGCTCCACCTTCAAAGAGGCCTGACCACCGCACTGTATTTATGAAGCTGATGTTGAATAATAATGTATGTCAACTATAATTATATATACATATAGTCACGGGACGTGGAGTAGACAGTGGGAATGGAGTTCATGGAATTGTAATAGAAAAGCATGATATCAGGGGTGAGAGGGCAGTAGATAGGGGAAGGGGGTCGTTTCTGTGTGAAGGGTAAAAGGATATCTATTGCATTGTTCTGTACACCTGAAACAAACAATAAAAATAAATAAATAAATAAATAAATAAATAAATAAATAAATAATCATGTATAGGGTTTGAAAAAAACCTAAAATGCATCCCACATCTAAACGCTTCTGGCCACCTTCATGGCCTAACCTTGCTCTAAGTCACGATCATCTCTCACCTGCAGTATTGCAACAGCCTCGCCATTGGTCTTTCTGCTCTTGCGCTCTTCAGTCAATTCTCTACCTTGCAGCCAGAGTGATCCTGTTAAAATATAAGTTAGGCCACATTACTCCACTCAAAACCCTCAGGGGCCCCCCTATTTCACGCAGAATAGAAGCCAAGCACAGTCAAAATCTTGGAAGACTGCATAAACTGATTCTTCACTATTTCTCTGTCCTCGTCTACCACCAGGCTCCCTGTTCATCCCTGTGCCTTGAGCTAGCCACACTGGTCTCCTTGTTGATCCTCAAATGTAGTCATACTCCTGCCTTAGGTTCTTTTCACTTCCTATTTCCTCTGCCTGGATACTTTATCCCAAATGTTCACACAACTCACTCCTTCCCTTCCCTGGGGTATTTACTTAACTGTCACCTTCTCATTCAGGACCACCCTGACAACCCTAATTAAAATGGCAATGGCCCAAATAGTCCTCACCCCTTGTCCCCACAGTGTATTTCCTCCACAGTGTTTCTACTACACTACATATTTTGATGATGTGTTGTGTTTATTTCCTACTTGCCTCAGTTAGAATGTTTGATCCATGAGGGGAGGGAAGCCCTGCTGCTGTATCCCCAGGGTTTCTAACAGAGTTTGGCATTTGGAAGGCGTCCGAAATATTGAACTCAGTTAAAGAACAATAGGTTTTTCCTTGTATGAACATTATATATGCTTTCCTTTCCTCATCCCTTACCCTCATTCCCTTCTCAAGTTTACATTTGCTGCTTATTTCTTAAACTGGATACTTCTTGGCCATGGCATGACCAGAGACCACATTCTATTTTCAGGATACAGTGATAGTTCTTGGATTAGAAGTGTACCTAGTAATGCAGAGCACTGCATTTCACTCGAGGCAATTCCACTCCAAACTTCTTTCTGTGTCTTGAGCATGTTTGTATGGCTGGCATTCTTGGTTCATGTTAGATCTCTGCTTGAGAAGCCATAACTGAAATCTGGGATTCAGTATTCTGAAAGTCCATGACAAATACCCAAGGAAATCCATCTGGAGTTTTCTACATATTTTTAAATTATTGCTATTCACTCAGTGAAGCACTGTGATCATAATAATGTAGATGCATGGTTCTCAAAGACATAATTCTCAAAAATGCAATACTATTTGTTATCTCCTGATATACGTATTGTCAGGATAACCCATTGACAGGCACCATAGGATGGAGAAAACATAGGTACTAAGTAACTGGAATGGTTTGAGTAAGACCCTGAAGGAATGGGATGCAGGATGAATAAGTTTTGAAGGGAAAGTAGGGGCTGGTCAGAAGCTCAGGGTGTAAATCAAGCCTGTTGGAATAGCCAGGTACTTTCCAAAGGTCATGGGACACGTGATGTGCAAAGAACTTCACAGCAGACTTAGGTTAACTTCTTCACTGAGGAAACAGGCTCCAAAAAGGGAAAATAGCTGGGCAGCAGGACAGGCACTGAAAAGAATGTCTTCCGAGTTTTGCTCAGGGCTAACTAGTCCAGAGTGGAGACAACATGCCCCTGAAGGTGAGTGTGGGGCCAGCAGGTGGTGTTGTGGTGAGATCAAAGAAGCCTGGCAGGCAAACCACTTCAGGGAAAGAAAAGACTGTATTTCAGAGGGCTCTGAGTAAGTCCTCCCCAAATGAAGCTGTCAGCCATGTCCTGGGCTGCAGTTCCCTCCTTAAGGCTGAAACTAAGGATGAGTACATGATGGGGCGGCTCTGGTTTGGAAAGGTCGACAATGGATTAGGTGGAAACTCTCCCAAAGTCAGAGCTGCTTGTAGCTACTTTTCCTTCTGCAGCTCTTCTAGACGAGGGTGCCCAGGGGCTGAGTGATATTATGATAATGTGATTATGAAAATTATGATATTATGATTATTATAATGGCCCACTTTTTAAAACATTTTGGACTACATCATCACTCCTTGCACATTAACATTCTTGAATCTTCTATTTTGGGGGACTCACAGGCAACAACAAGCCCTCCCATTTCTGCACAATTGCCCCACAGCTTGGTTTGGAATCCATCATAGCTGAGACAGGGAGAAGACCAGCTGCAGAAGGGCTGATTTTCTGTCCTTGCAGCTCCCTTCAGTCCGCCCCTCTGGGCTTCCTCTCTGCTACTCCAGACTCCTGCTCAGGCACTGTTATTGTGGATCCTGTTACCAACTTAATTACAACTGATAGACTATTCTGGCTAAAGCAGCCTTCTTTCATGTTTATCTATATTTTTTTTCTTCAAAGCTTAGCACCTGAAACTACCCTATATATTTTCTTATGCTTTTATTTACGTTTTCATTATCTGTCTTCCCCCACACATCCCCAGAATGTAAACTCCTGGAGCCCAGGGACTATCTGATGTTCACTACTGTAACCCTATCCTCTGGAAGAGTGCTTGGCACATTATAGGTGCTTAATAAATTATGTTGAATGGAAAAACAAAAGTAAAACGGAACAGAGAGTAAGGATACTGTGGGCTGATGGATGAGGGAAGGTCAACGGCTTTATTAAGAGTCTCCACAAGTCCAGGTCTACTCGTCTCACCATTCTCCTTTGCAGCCCAATGACTTTCGTTTGTTTCTTTTTGTTTTTTTTTAGCTGAGCCATCCTGCTACCTGTTGGCAGCTCAGTGGCTGCTCAGCTCGGGCTGGACTCGAACTGCTGTTGCTCAGAGCTCAAACTCTTGTGTGAGCTCTTAACCAACTGAGCCACTCGGCCGGCCCTTGCAGCCCAATGACTTTCAAAGCCCAAAGCTGTCAAGAGGTTTCTCCAGGGAGACAAAGCAAGGGCAGGATTAGCACAAATAAGTTTGGCATCCTCAGGATGCTCTTTAGTAACATAAGAGAACCTTAGCTGGATTTGCTATAGCTCTGCCCACATTATCCTCATCTTCAAAGGTCTCAAATCAAGGCAAAACAGCAAGGAAGAAGAAATGCTGGTAGTAGGTTTCAGGGTGATACGTTATTGCCTTTTCTGACCTACTGTGGCAAAATCCAAGGGAAACCCAATGGTGACCAAAAGCAAAAGGATAAGTTTTTAATAATATGCAAAAGAAACTGAGATAAATCATGTCAAACAAAAAAGCTAAAAGTCAGTTTAGGAAAGTTCCCTAAGTCCATGAAAGGAATTAACCAGCCTTTAGGGACAACGAGAAAATAACATGGCTTATATTAGTAAAATGATCAAATTTTAAAGGACATGTTTAATATTTAGAGAAGTTTCTGGGAGAGAGTGTTGGAGTCCTGCCTTTAGTGATATATTGATATATAGATTGAATGCAATCCAAGAATAGGTAGCAATCTTGAAAAAGAAGAACAAAGTTGGAAAACCCATACCTCCCGATTTCAAAATTTACTACAAAGCTATCAAGGCTGTGTGGTACTGATGTAAGGACAGACTTGTAAATCAGTGGAACATAATTGAGAGCCCAGAAATAAACCCTTACATTTACATTACAATTTGTTTATCCATCCATCTGTTAATGGATGTTTGGGTTGTTTCTGGCTATAACAAATAAGGCTACTATGAACATTTGTACACAAATCTTTATATGGACATGTGCTCTCATTTCTCAAGAGTAAATACCTAGGAGTGGAATGGCTTTATCATACAGTAAGCTTGTGTTTAAATTTTATTTAGCATTTTTCTTATTGTGGTAAAAATATACAACATAAAATTTACCATTGTAACCATTTTTAAGTATACAGTTCAGTAGTGTTAAGTATATTCACATTATTGTGAAACACATCTCCAGAACTTTTTCATCTTGCAAATCTGAAACTCTATATCCATTAAACAACCCAGGGTAACCACCATCCTACTTTCTGTTTCTATAAATTTGACTACTTTAAATAGCTCATATAAGTGAAATCATACAGTATTTGTCATATTGTGACTGGCTCATTTCACTTAGCACAATGTCCTCAGGTTTCATTCATGTTATAGCATGGGACAGGATTTCCTTCCTTTTCAAGGCTGAATAATATTCCATTGTGTGTATATATCACACTTTATTTATCCATTCACCTGTCCATGGACACTTGGGTTGCTTCCACCTTTGGGCTATTATGAGTAGTGCTGCTATAAACATAAGTGTGCAAATATCTCTTAGTATTTGTTTAGCTTTTTAAGAAATTGCCAAGTTATTTCCTAAAGCAGTTATTCCAAATTATATTTTAACCAGTGGTGTGTGAAAAGTCCCAGTTCTTCTATATCCTCATCAATATTTGTTATGGCTAGTCTTACCAATTTTAGCTGTTCTTATAGGTGTGCTGTGGTATCTCATTGTGGTTTTAGTTTGCACTTTCCACATGACTAATGATGATGAGCTTTTACCATTTGCGTACTGCTATCGTTGTTATCTTTTTGGGGAAAGCTATTGAAGACCTTGACGTGAAACCATGGATTGGGTGGAAACTCTCCCAAAGTCAGAGCTGTTTGTTGTTACTGTTCCTTCGCAGCTGTTGTAGACAGTGATACTAAAGGGCTGAGTGTGTGTTTTTTTTGTTGTTTTTTTTTTAGCACTGACTGTGATAATGGCCTTCTTTTTAAACATTTTGGATTTAATGATCTATTCAAATATTCTGTGCATTTTTGAAATTGTATTGTTTATATTCTTATTATTGAGTTTGAGAGTTCTTTATATGTTTTTATACAAATCCTTTATTAGATATATGATATCTGATATGATTTCAATTTTCTTTTCCCAGTTTGTGGCTTATCTATTCATTTTCTTAACCATGTCTTTAAAGAGCACAAATTTTAATTTTTATGAAGTTCCAGCTATTAATTTTATTAATTGATCATGTCTTTGGTGTCATATCCAAGACATGTTTGTCTAGCCCATGGTCACAAAGATGCTTTTCCTGTGTTTTCTTCTAGAAATTTTGTATTTGTAAGTTTTATCTTTAAGTCTGTCACTCATTGGAGCTAACTTATTATGCAAAATGTGGATCAAATTTCATACTTTTGCCTGGGGATATTCCAATTATTCCAGCATTTTTTGTTGAAAAAACTGCCTTTCTCCACTGAATTGTCTTGTATCTTGTAAAAAATCAGTTGCACATATGTGAGTGGGTCTATTTCTGGACTCTCTGCTCTTTTCTATTGACCTATCTTTACACTATTCCCACAATATCTTCATATCATAGCTTTGTAAGTCTTGAAATCAGGTAGCATTAGTGCTCCAACTCTGTTCTTTTTCAAAGTCTCCAGGTTTGGTTATTCAAGATCCTTTGCACTTTCATATGAATTTTAGAATCAGTTTGTCAATTTCTGCAACAAAGTCTACTGAGCTTTTGATTACATTTGCATTGAATCTATATATCATTTTAAGGAGAATTGACGTCCTAACAATATTGAATCATCTGATGCATGAACATGATATATCTTTCAATTTATTTTGATCTTTAGTTTCTGTTCAGTGATGTGTTGTAGTTGTATTGCACAGGTCTTGCACATCTTTTGTCAGGTTCATCCCTATTATTTCACATTTTTAACGTCCTTTTTTTACACTTGATCTTAGCCAAAAGGCCGAGAAGCGATTTTAACGTCCTTTTTTTAAATTTCAATTTCCAATTATTCATTGCTAAGCTTGTCTGTTTCTTATCTCTTAGATTTATGTTATTAGATACTTCTGTCTCCTTTCTCATTACTAAATGGGTGAGCAGTTTAAAGTTTGTTTATCTGGAAGACCTTATTGGCCAAACCTACTTATGTGGGTCTGGAAAAGGAAAGATTCACCCTGAGTGTCTTTTCACTACCTTGGTACAAGCAGAATCCTTTCCCTGTATTTTTGAATAAGAAAAACACTCCTCTGTGGTTCTTTTCTGCAGCTTCCTGATTCTCTGTGACTGCAAACAAAACCCACAGAGACCGAGCTCCTGGCAAGAATGCTACCAGTTTTCTAATCACTTGGCTTTGGCTGCTGAAGGTCACAGAGTTTCCTGGCAGGAAGTGGGGCACAGACGGCAGGTGGCTCTGCCAGAGCAGCTGAGAAGAGCTCTATTCATAGCAGATTGTATATCACCAACTTGCTGTGACAGCACCGTATACCTGCCAGCCTCAGGATGGGCTGATTAGGGTAATTTAGGTTTTGTCTTCAAGCACAATCATTAGAGCTGTCAGTAGCATCTGTGATATTAAAATGAAGAATCATGTCCAGGGAATGGCAGAGAAGATCCAAATGGTGTCCATGTAGGCATGGAAGATAAGAAACTATGGATTCATTTCAACCCAGGACAATCTGATTTGGGAATACTGAAAAAGAAAACGCGATCCTGTTCAGTGGAGTTCATGGCGTCCTGAAGATGTATAGCGTGAACATACAGATGAGAGCTCAGAGGTGATGTTCTGAGTCTTAGAGATGAATCTTAAGGAAAGGGCCCGTTTTCCAAAAGCATCTGAGCCACAAACTGTTTAACAATAGAACATGTTAAGCTTTAATTATTAATATGCTTGTCATGGTGTCTGCCCACAAGGGCCTCAGAAGCTTAGTAGAAAGTTTCAAAGAGGCATGCCAACGTAAGAAACATCCAAATCTGTAGAGAATTTTTATGAGTTTATTTGAGCCAAACTGAAGACAACTGCAGAGAAGCAAAATCTCAACAGATTAAGAAAAGTCTCCAGAGAATGGCAGTTTAGCAGTTAATTTTATACATTAGAATCAAAGGAGGAGATGTAAGGAGGGTTGCATGAAATCAACTGGTGGTAGATTAAGGGGGCAGGAGAAAGCAAAGCAGGGAAATCTCTGGGATTGGAGAAAAAGTAAAACAGAGACACATACTTCTTGTACATCGCCGGGCATAGGATAGTTAATAATTAACATTTACCGCACATAGAGATGATATTCCGGGAATAAGATCACAATGAGGAGTTCTGTGGTCTTGTGCTCTGGTGTGGGTGGGTTGTGCCCTGAGGGGTCTGGAAAAGATTACTCTGACATTTGAAAGGTATGTTATCTTAGATGCAAAAAGACAATAGATAGGCTCACTTAGGGTAAAGATTTACCTTTGTCAAGGATGCTATAGGCCTAGGACATTACTAACCACCATAACCCACTTTTAGTTAGGAATTTTTATGTTCAGACCATCTATGTGGTTACTTTTGGTCTCTGAGTTTGTAAGGCCCGCCATGCTGGCCTTCCCTGAGCTTGTCAGGTTTGGTATGTAGCCGCTTTTTCATCCACAGGCATCACTGGGCTTTTGTAAAACATTAGATCCAGGACTAGAATCTTTAAGTAGAATTGGAGGTGTTAACTTAGTGTGATTTCACGAGCAACAGAAAGGCATTCTATGCTCCCAGACCACTATGCTAATCAATCCCTGAAATTTCATGAATTCCTTTGCTTCCTTTTTACCTACTGAGATGCTGATTCCTTTAGTAGGAGAGTAAGTCATTAGGCCTTACCAGTCATTTAAACCCCACGGTGAATGAATTTATCTGAATGCATTTTTTTTCTGGCCCTTACAGAATATAGTATAAGAGAAATTAAGGGACTGAAGTCTGACTACAGCTAGTACTTCAAATTTCACATAGGGGCACGTTTCTAAAAGCCACAAAGAAATACCAAAGGACACTAGCAAGAAAGTGAAAAGACAACCCATAGATAGGGAGAAATATTTACAAATCATGTATCTGTTAAGGGTATAGTATCCAGAATATATAAAGAACACTTACAACTCAACAACAAAAGAACAAAAACCTAAATAAAACAATGGGTAAAAAGGACTTGACTAGATATTGCTCCAAAGAAGTTACACAAATGGTCAATGAGCACATGAAAAAAATGCTTAACATTGCTAGTCATTAGAGAAATGCAACTCAAAAGCATAATAAGATACCACTTTACCTCTACCAGAATGACTATAATCAAAAAATAAAAACTAACAAAGTGTTGGTGAGGAAGTGAAGAAATTAGAACTTTCATATATTGCTGGTGGGAATACAAAACAGTACAGCTGCTATGGAAAACAGTTTGGAGATTCCTCAGAAAGTTAAACACAGAATTACCACATAGCATGGCAATTCTACTCCTGGGTATATACACAAAAGAATTAAAAGTAGATGTACAAATAAAAACTTGTTCATGGATGTTCACAGCAGCACTATTCACAATAGCTAAAATAGCCAAAAGGTCTAAACAGCCCAAATGACCATCAACTGAAGAATGGATAAACAAAATGTTGTATATCCATTCAATGTGATATTATTCAGCCATAAAAAAAAAGATGTACCAATACACTCTACAACATAGATGCACCTTGAAAACATTAAGTGAAAGAAGCCAGATACACAGGTCACATATTGTACAATATGATTCCATTTATATGAAATGTTTAGAAGAGGTAAGTCCATGGAGACAGAAAGCAAATTAGTAGTCTCCAGGGTCTGGGGTGAAGGGGAAATTTGAAGTAACTGCTTAAGGTGCTTGAGGCTTCCTTATGGAGTGATGAAAATGTTCTGGAACTAGATAGTGGTGATGGTTGCACAATGTTGTAAATGTACTAAAAACCATTGAATGATGGTTAAAAAGAAAAGTTACTTTCAGGTGGTTAAAATGGTGAATGTTATGTAGATGAACTTTACCTAAATAAAAAAAATAACATATGTCAAATAGAAACTCCATGCAACTTTTGGCTAGTACTAGTAGGTAAATCCAATCTTTGAAAGTGACCATTCATGGCAAGAAAATCCTGTGTTATGGATGATGTCCAGAGAACATGTTACCAGGCCAGTTTCTGCAGAGCCTAGTTAGGCAATAGAACTTCAAAAGTCTAACTCTTTTTATTCTTCCTGCTGTGGTGTCAGGCTGCAATGCAGGAATTAGAACCAGAGTGAAGGAAGATGGGCAAAGGAAACAGATTTTCAACACAAGAAACATAAAAGCTCTGAAGAATGAAAGCCTGAGCCATTGGTATTTGTAATAGTTGAGGGAAGTGCCAGAATCCAGACCTCAATACAGAACAAGCAGAGAGAGCCTTGTTGTCTAGCCCTGAAATAAATGCTTTCTTTTGTATCGTCTCCAGCTCCAAGGCCCCAGGCTTTAAAATATATACACACCAACTTACACAGAACTCAAGCCAGCTGTATACATATAATTTAAGAGTAGAATCCAAAAAATTATTTCAGGTTTTTCCAGATATTAGAAAGATTCAGTGGTTGATTTATCCCCTCTCTCCTTTTCTAGTCATGGTTGAAACATTTTTTTCAATTGGAAAAAAATGAAATTCAGTGCTGCTGAATCAGAGAGAAAGTTCATTGCAAGTGCTTTGACTAAATTTGGTGATGCAGCTAGTTAGTCCATAATTTAATTTTTACCATAGTTAAAGGCACTGTATAAAAAAGTTGCTTTTTTCCCAAGAAAACTCATTTGACTGGCCCATGATGAGTCAAGTGACAAGGGTTGTGTGTTGTATGGCTCAATCAGTTTCTCTCTTTCGTGGCCTCAAACTGCTTCCTAAGCAGCCATCTTGAAAATAGCACCAGGTGAGTTTACCACTGAGGCAGGAAAAATATACGTTTTAGATCTTGATGATAAACTAATAACTGTCTGCCATCTTTGTATGTTAAGAAAAGCCTACATTTCCAGGCAGAAATTGTGATGTACTTGCTATACTTGTGGTAAATGAATGATTCAGGCTACAAAGATGACATGAGGATGTTGCAAGTTCTGCATCAGGAATAAAATTATTTTTTCCTAAATCAGCCTGGTACTTTAGTCCACTTCTGGCATAAAGACATCTGAATAACAACAGGACCAATTTACAGTTGAGATTATAATAAACCTGATGAAAGTTCAAAAACAATGGCATGCAAACATTGGTTTAAAAGATCATCCATGTTAAGAAAACTTCTCCCCGAATCATTTCAATCCAAAGGACAGTTAAAAAAATCTTGTCTTCATGAAGAAGGTAAGAATAAGATATGCAAGATATACATATAATCTAATTTTACAAATAAAGTGAAAATAATTCCATCTCATGACACAATTTTTAAAATACCTTAAGTCCTCTCTCTAGAGATCACCTTTAACCAAGTGACTCCTGGTTATTTAGGGTATTACAATAACACGAAATCACTTTTCAAAAATCACTGAGGCACTTCACTGTTTGCCAGGTAGAGTTACTTAGACATAAAGTTTCTTGCTTTTTTTGGCATTCATCAGCCTGCAACCTTCGGGGACAAAGGCCCCTTTTCTGGACATGAAGCAAAAGGAAGAGAGGCTTGTGTGGCTCTGGGTTCTGCTGATGTGGTTCCCATTAAGGCTGTGGCAAGTTGTTTTAGCTCTGGGCCCAGTGGATGGTTCTGGTTATGCAATTACTGGAGCCCTAGTTTTTTCATCAACCAGACAGGCTTCAAATTTACTCTTCCTTCTCAATTCAGTGATTTTTGACGTTTGAAAAAAAAAAAACCAAAAAAAAAAAAAACCCAAACCAGCATACTTGCTTATTATTTCCATAAATAGGAACCATGTTTGTCAAATGAGTTCTAAACCAGGAAACTTAGTGAGACGACTCCTAGGTGTCCCTGTACCCAGCCCACCTGGCATCATAGGTGAAGCACCTAAGGCTGTGGCTTGCTCCGAGAGGGAACTGGGTCTAGTTAGTAGGCAAGAAAATCCTCTTGGTCTTTTAAAAACTTTTTCACAGGCAATGCTCATGGGACAACTCATTGTGAAGTTGAATTTATTTGTAAGTCTGTATACAATTAAAACTCAAAATAAATTCCTTAGAATTATGTTTGTTTTCTTCGTGTTGATTTGATGGTTAACAAGAAAGCCCCCCAAATCCTAGGAAAACCTCTCCATTTTTCTTGAAGCTACAAATGGTCTAACTAACTTAAAACAATGCACTTTCAAAGCAAAATAAATAAAACAAAACATTTAAAGAGTCACATATGATGATTTCAGAGAGGGCAAGATACTGAGGCCATAACGACAGCAATGTATTGCTGCTGAGTTTGCCTTTCCCACTGTCTTCCCACTCCAGGGGGAATGACTACAGAAGTATCTTATCATCTTTAAGTGTTGGTTGAATGAACTACTGTGACCAGGAGTACACAAAACCTTAGGCACTGAGGGATGCTAAGGGAACCTAAAGAGTGAGAATTCTTAGGTGAGAATACTATTGCCCATTGGGAAGATTTCAGAATATGGTGGTCCTAAAAATGTAAACACAGTCCCAGAGACTTTTTAGCATCAACTTTTAAAATGGGGGTGTAGGGGAAGAGCGCTGCTGGAAAAATACTGAGTTAGGAAAGATGGTCTTGGATGTTCTCACCTCTTACTGTTGGCAGTTCCTCAGAAGTCACTTTATAGACCACTCTAAGCTTCTCTGTCAAAGCCTGATTTCAGGAAAGGATCTGGCAAATTCATTCTCCCTGAATTTTAGTATTGGAAAGAGTTTACTGTGATACATCAATCTATTTTTCAATTGATAGAAAAGGTTTAATATATTGCAATAGGTCTTCTGTTAACTTTTTAATAGGGATTAATGTCTTAAGCCAAGGTAATATGTTTCTAATTATAAAATTAAAGACATCACTTAGAGCATGGAAAAAGATAATTGTGTAGCAAAAGAAATACTTTCTCATGGAATTAAGACTGTTACTACACCTATTTTAGTTTAAGGCCTGGCAATTGATCAACCAGTAGTATTTTGGCATTCCTACATATTAAGAATAGCTAGTACAAACAAAGCAAGGAGATGCCTGTCATCAAAATAGGCAATCCCTTAATGGACCCATTAATTTCACCAAGCAAATCTCTCAGCATCTTGCTCAGGACTCAGGCTAAACCAGATACTCAGATACCAATGTACGTTTTCAAAGAGGTAAAGTTTAATTGTTTTTTGTCTTTGTTGAAATAAAAATAGCCATTCTGCACTCATGGTGCTTAACAGGTTCCTTCTGAGAGTTAATGTAAGTTGTATACTTTTACAATAACCCTTGGGCTGTGTTCTCATTAATATTTCCATTAAATCATTACCTATTGGAGATCAAAAAGATCATTTGTACCTTTTATAACTGTGTTTACGAATACATTATCCTGCTTCCTCTTTGCCATTTCTCTCTACATTGCTTGTATCTAAGCAACTCAATATCCTGTCAACATATGTTTAATTCATTTCAAGGTATGTATCCAAAAACGTGTTGTTAGAAACAGACTGGCCCTTTGAATACTGAGAACTGGCCTCATTTCTACATATTTTCCCTTTCGGTGCCTTATACACAATCTGTGCTGTAGATGCACAAACTGCCGGCTGCAGACAAGCCTGATTGCCTCATTTTGTTTTAGATTCAAAATTCCCAACAGGAAAGCAACCATTCCGGTAACCAATCTCAGGGACTTGTTTACTTTGCTTTATAAATTCCTAACATTTTTCCCGATGTAGCAGAAAGTATGCAAGGCTCAGGTTAGGTCAACAACAGAGTCAAGGTTAACTGTGGGAGAGTGACATGAGAAAAAACCCAACGAGTCCAAACATTAAAACATCAACAGGCAACTTAGACCAACTCTAACAGTAGCCATCACCTCAGTACATGTGCACTTAATTTATTTTGTTCATAGATCCTAAGACTCTTAATATCTGTTTTTTTGCTTTTGCTACAGAGAGGGGATTTCATTGTTCTTAAAGGACTGTATTTTCTGTGGGAGACAATTCTGTTCTTGGCCTCTGGAACAGCTCATAAATTATATCTCCTGAATTATAGAGTACAGCAGTGAACAAAATGGTTTCCTACCCCCTTGGGAAGCCCAGGTAGGAACAGCTACTTAAGGAAGTGATTAAGTGTGTAAAACTTTTGCTTTAGGCACAGAGCCGCAGTGGACTCAGGAGCTTCTGCGTTTACATTTGGAGTTTTGTTTATTTTGGCTCTGTCAATTCATACATCTGAGAAAAATGCAGCCTCAAGCTTATATCATCAAGGTTAACTGTGGAAGAAAGAGATGGAGGCAAGCTTTAGGGACCATAACACCTTTTAGCCATATAGCCATCTGACAGAACCACTCTGCTATTCCAAGTCTAATCCTGTGTTTCAGTGAAGAATACCTTTACAAGTAGGATAGAGTCTTGTAAGAACACACTTGACCTCACTTCCACACATGATTTAGTACATCATTTAGTACAAACCCCCATATTAGAAACCTCAGGGTTTGTCAGGTCAACTTAACCTTAGAGGACTCCAGTGCTTCCAAAGTAGGAAAACAATTTTATAATCAAACCATTTTGGGAACTATTGTACTGAACAAAAAGGTACATAATTTTCTTTATTGAAGAGCCTTTAATAAATATGCTAGTGTCCTTTGTGAATGTTCAGGAGTAGAGGATCATTTCCAAAGATATTTGAAATTAAAAGACTTTGCTTCATTCAAAATATCTCTAAAAATCTTATGTTCTGCAAGGAATCAAGCGACAGTCAAATTTTAACTGAAAGTTTGTTTCAGTCATTCACATTCACTCCAACACAAATCAGAGCCTTGATTTTGCTGACTTGGTTGAATTCCATGAGCGATATCACTTTGGACCAGATTCATAGTTAGTTCCAGTATCCTATCATGAAAAGGCTGTCATCAGTTCATGAGATAAGGTGTGCACATGTGCTTTTTTAATTTAAAGCTCATAAAGTAATCTCAAAAGAGTTACTGTTATTTTATTATTAAGAGCTTCATTAAGTCCCAGCAGAACCAAGGATTCATGGGAGAAGAAGTCTGTGGAAAGCATAGCAGTTGGCCACAATGACAAATTCTGTGAAATAGTAAGGGTGCAATTCTTATTCCCTGGCTTCCCTGAAGAGCCCCTTATGAATCTGCCACCCAGAAATTAACTTAAATTTTGGTACCGTATCTCAGGAACACTATAGTGTTACTACTATGATGTTTTTAAAAATCATTCTGCTTATTTGAACAAAAATGATATTAAATCTTTAAGGGATGCTAGAATATTAAGGTTGATGTTTCCTAGTAAAAGAGGTTCAAATTAGAAGAGAGTAGTTGAGGGCCAGCTGAGTCGTGCGTTGGTTAGGAGTTGGCTTGGGATGCCAGCTCTGAGCAGCAAGGCCCCATTTTGGATCCCACATGAGGGTCAGTGATGCTGCGCCCTCTACAGCTAAGATGGTGAACAACAGCTCGACCTGGAGCTGGGCTGCCATGAGTTGCTGGCAACAGCGTAGGCTACAGTGGGGTTGGACAGCAGCTGGCATGAGCTTTCGTGAGCTGCTGTGAGCCGCCGTGAGCAGCTGTCCAATGGCCGGCAAGCGACTGCCTCAGCTGGGAAGAGCGCAATGATAATACCAACATGGGCCAGTGAAGTGATATCCTCCACAACTAGACTGAAGAACAAAAATGGATAGCAACTTGTCTGTTCTCCTTCCCCGATTCCCCAATGCTGTTCCCCTTCCCCAATTCTCCAAAAAAATCTTAAAAAAAAAAAAAAGAAGAGAGTAATTTATACTTCCTGATTTGACTCTGGTCTGACAAGGCCTTTTATTGGCAGGACTTGGAGGGTGCTTCCTATTCTGTATCCACAGGACTAAAAGAGAAAATAGGTTATAGAAGGATGGGATAACTCACCGGTCTAAGACAAGGTCAGGCCAATTCTATGCATAGGACCAGCCAGATCAGAGCTGGGGTGACTTTCAGAGGGCAATGGCATTCATTACTTTGGTCAATTTTATTGACTCAGTCATCTGAAGCTCCTTTAAGAGGATCTGAGATACTTATATCTGGTTTAGATCTGGAAGACATTTAGAGATCATTTAGTACAAACCCCCGTATTAGAAACCATTGAGACCTAGAAAGGTTTTGTGAGATGCCCTAAGGGTAGCTTCAGGACCACAGTACAGTATCTTTGAGAAGCAGACATTCAATCTGTTTTTCCACCAAAGCAATAAACATCTGTTTCTGATAAAGCATAAAAACATCTCTGCAGATTTGCCATGGGTTTTATAGTTAGGTAAACCTACATACTTATTACGAATCATCTTGCTTTAAAAATCAGAGAATGATGAGAGGAAGAAAAAATATGGAAAAGTAGCTTTGGCTAGAGATGCAAATCAGAGAGGAGAAAGCTTGCAGTAATATTCTGCTCTGTACACAGACATATTGGCTCCCTGCTGAGAGTAGAAGTTCTTCCCACATGAGTGCCTCTCAGTCACCTGGGTCACACAGTGATGTGCCAGTACAGAGCAATCTGTCTTAATGACAATCTACTTCCTCTGAGGCTTCTGTTTCTGGTCAGAATACAGAAGGATGCTAAAGATGGTAACTCCTTTGGTAACAACAACAAAAAACCCAGACTAAATAAAAATTATGCTTTTCTACAGGGCAGAGGAAGAGGAATGGATGCAATGAAGCCTTGATGAAATTAATTCCAAGAGAAATCAGCTTTTCATAGGTGAGTAGGGAGCTGTGACAACTTCTGTAAAGGCATGCCCCTGGTATGGATATAAACTGAAACTGGGTAGAGATGGAGGTACTTTTCAGGGATGGAGGGAAATTGGCCAAGCTTTGTAAGACAACATGATCTGGCTAGAAGCATTAGAGTCTGGAAGAGGCCCAAAGGCAAGGGCAGAACATGTGGACCAATAATTCTTCTCCTGACACCATCTACCCACAGCCTACCATGAGGTTTGCTGAGAAAAACAGAAGTTGGAGGAAAGATTGGTAAACGGAGAGAAACTGTACAATGCTGTACATTCTGAAGCCCTGCCAGAATTTAATCCAAAGACAAACTAAAAATATCTGAAACGTTAGCCAATCCTCACCTAGCTCAACTACTGACAAAGTCAAATAGTCATCAACTTGGGATTAGAGAGGTTGGGCTAAACACAGGTGAAGTCAATGGAGTTAAAGCTTTGAACTCAATATAGTTAAAGCTATAGCTAAAGCAACTCAAGCACAGCTCAACACAAGAAGAAATCTGAATTATCAACTCCTGCTCCTAAACACCAGGAAGACGAAACAGTTGCAGCCTTGGAAATAAACAAAACAAAGTTATATCTTGGTATTCGCTGTTCATTCATATACAATGTCCAAAAATCAATTTAAAAACTGCATTACATGCAAGGAAGAAAAAATGTATACAAATTTTTAAGAAAAAAAAAACATTTAAGAAAAAAGTCATTAGAAACAGATTTGCAGGTGACAAAAGTATTGGAAAAAGCAGACAAGGGCTTCAAAACAACTATTATAGGGCCGGCCAAGTGGCTCAGGTGGTTAAGAGCTCGCTTGGGAGCACCAGCTCTGAGCAGCTGGACTGCGGTTCGGATTCCACATTAAGGGCCAGTGACGCTTGCCCTCTACAGCTAAGATGATGAACAACAGCTCAACCTGGAGCTGGGCTGCTGTGGGTCGCCGGCGACGGCATAGGCTGCAGCAGGGCTGCAGTGGGCTGCCATGAGCTATGTGAGTGGCTGGCAGCCAGCATGAGCGGCTGGTAGTTGGTGTGAGCTACCGGGAGCCACTGTGAGTGGCCGACGAACGACCGGCGACCGATTGACTCACCCAGGAAGAGCACAATGATCATACCAACATGGGCCAGTGAAGCCACGACCTCCACAACTAGACTGAAGAACAAAACAGCAATTTGTCTACCTGTCTGTTCCCCTTCCCCGATTCCCCAACCCTGTTACCCTCCCCCCAATTCCCCAATAAAATCTTTTTTTTTAAAGAAACTATTATAAATACATTAAATTATTTACTGAAAAAGGTGATTATGTTGGGTAAAGAGATGGATAAAATAAAAACTCTAAAAAAGGACTAAATGGAATTCTAGAGCCAAAACATTACAATCACTGTATGAAATGAACACTAATTAGGAAACTGCCGGAGAGAGGATCAGTAAAGTTGAAAGCTGAAAATTATTCAAAAGAAAAATGAAAGAGAAAAAAAAAGGAAAAAAAAGTCAATAATCTGTGGGAAACATCAAAAGGTTTAATATACATGAAATTGTAGCCCCAACAAGAGTGGAGACAAAGAAATGTGCAGAATAACTATTTGAAGAAATAATGTCTGAAAATTAAAAAAAATTTAAAATTATCAACCCACAGATATAAGAATGAAGAATAAGAAACTCAACAACTCTCTAATGGAATGATGCAAAGAGAAGCACAGTATAGTCAAATTTCTGAAACCAAAGGTAAAGAGAAATTTTAGAAAACATTCAGAAAAATAAAGGATATTTAATACACAGTAATATCAATGTAAATCACTGTTAACTTCTCACTACAAACAATGTGACTCAGAATACAATGAAATAATATTTTTAAAGTGCTGAGAAGAAAAAAAAAATAAAACAAAACCTGTCAACCCAGAATTTCATATCCAGTGAATATGTTGTTCAAACATTGAAGATATTTTCGGATAAATGAAATCTCAGATAATTTGTCACAACATACCTGCTCTATTTAAAAAAAAAAATACTACAAGAAAGGTCTTTAGGCTGAAGGAAAATGATAGCAGATGAAAATTCAGACCTACAGAAAGGAATGAAAAGTGCCAGAAATGATGATTATGTGATTAAATATAAACAATGTTGGTTTTTTTTCTTTTCTTAATTATTTGAAAGACAATTGACCATTTTTGAAAGCAAATTTTTTTAAATGTATTGAGAGGTTTATAAAATATGTAGAAGTAAAATATGTGACACCATAACAAAAAATGGGAAGGAATAATGGAAGTATACTGTTGTAAATTCTTATATGTGAAGAGGCATAATACAAATTCAAGGCCAAGCGAGGACAGTTACTGTTCCTGTTTACATACTTAAGAAAGCTGAACCTCAAAGAGGCTCTTTGACTTGACCAAGATAATAAAGCAAGCTAGTGGCCAAGCTTAGCCTAGAAACCAGGTCAGCAGATTCTAGTCTATTGTTTTTTTTAAAGCAAAGTTTGGATTAAGTTAACTATACTGCATATATGCCTGATGGTTAATCCAAGGCTTTATATAACTATGCATAAATAAATTTTATTTCTTAGTCTGTGAGGTTTCTTTCTATAATTGCTCATTCTACTTA
Organism: Hipposideros armiger; assembly: GCF_001890085.2. Taxonomy (NCBI): domain Eukaryota; kingdom Metazoa; phylum Chordata; class Mammalia; order Chiroptera; family Hipposideridae; genus Hipposideros; species Hipposideros armiger. The sequence continues at coordinate 164,776 of NW_017731472.1, forward strand.
TCTAAGAGTACCCTTATTCTCCTATGGATTGGCATGTTATTTATAAAATGTATAAGGAAAAAGGAATCATGCATGATTCTGTTTACAGTTTCCCTTCTCTGTTCAGTTTCTCTCTAAAGCAATTTACCTGCCCCCCTCACCCATCCCCACTGACTAAATCTGACTTGTCAATCAAGAACAAATGAAGAAAAGTAATGTGGGGGTAGGGAAATTAAGCAGAGGGTCTTTGGAGGGGTGTTCATTCAACCAGATGGTGTAAAAAGTAATGAAAGCCCATTAAGAATAAGAAAATTGTGTCCCTTCATTTTTTTTTTTAAGCTGGGCCATCCTGCCACCTGTCGGCAGCTCAGCAGCTGCTCAGCTCGGGCTGGGACTCGAACCGCTGTTGCTCAGAGTTCACACTCTTGAGCGAGCTCTTAACCAACTGAGCCACTCGGCCAGCCCTGTCCCTTCATTTTTCACTAACTGTAACAGGAGCTTTTCATCTCTTGGTTTGCACCTAGTGTATCTTAATTATGATGGAGTATTATGTCATCCTGTCTCAACAAGTCCAAGTTTAGCACAGAACAGAGTGCCCTTCAATAATCAATGGCAAAGAATAAGTAAATGTGAAATTCTTCCATCCCTGCTGCTCCTCTACTGACACCAAAGTTGCCCAGAGTCTCTCAGCCACTGTAAACATGGAGTGTTTTGGAGGGTCTGTTTTGGAGGGGAGAAGGTAAGTTTGAGAAATAAAGAGATCCAAGAGAGCCAATAATAAAAATAAATATGGTATTAGCAATAATATTCTGTGCCAGGCATCATGCTACCATTTTTTCTATAGTTTATTCAACCCAGGACTAAACAGACACCTATCGGTCTGACTTTGAGGAGGTTTCTTACATAATACCTGAAGTCCTTGCAATTAACCTGATGAACCTGCATCAGAAGTAGCAAACGTGTTGGTGAGACGGAGGGGCAGCTGGTGGTGAAACAGATATTAATGTTCCTGTAGCTCACTTTCTCAAACTTTGAATCTTAAGGGTCTTTTTAAAGGAATAAAGCTTTCTCCTACTCCTAAGAATAAACCCTTGTTTAAAAAACTGACTTAAGCAACTGAAGCTTTCTTCCATGAAACTGCCGTGCAATTGCGAATTACCACTGCAGGAAAAAAGCTTTGTCTTTCTAACTGATAAAAATATCACTGTAATAAAAACACCACATTAAAAAACTTTTAGTTTTCTTATAATTGGTGGCCACCCCCATCCCGTCAAGAATATGCATAAGGACCAACCTGTGTTTGAAAAATACTCCTCTTACAAAGTTTTGGGAGCCTCTGACAGCCATAATTGATGGGGGTAGGAGGAAAGCAGGACCAAAAAAGAAAGAAAGAAAGATTTTGGTGGTGGTGGTATTTCTCGACAGAAACAAAATTATTTTAAAATGAATTTACTTCCTAAAATAGGAAGTAGGGTTAGGAAATAAATACGTGGATATCTGGAGGGAGAAATAATTTTTAAGTAGCTATTTTATTTTCAGTAGATAGTAGGTGGCTTGATCTAGCACATTCAGCTGTTTTAGAGAATGGTGCCTAGTGAAAATATTCTTCAGCAACAAGGCATGGGGTATCTCCATCTCAGCTTCCTCCTTTATTCTCAAGCAATTTGGTCTTGGGGTGACCTGTTTTGGAAATTTAGAGAAAACTGCCTTGCAAGTATTAACATGAGCAGATTGTGTTTTCCCCTTGGGCTGTACAGCTGCCAGCCATTTATTGGCTACTTGGTCCATGGGCAGTTTTTTTTCTTTTTTTTTTCCCCTTCCCCCTCTTGTGGTTCCTACAATAGAAATAATCAATTTAATGGAAAGGAACCCACTCCCTTTTCATAATCTCAGCTACAGATCTGCTTTTGATTCTGCATGCTTCATTTTGTTCCCTGAAGGATAATTTGGAGATTTGAGTAATTAACCCAAGACTCATAGGAGGCCATCTTTCGAAGGCAGGAGATTTTGCTGTGGTGGAGTCGGCCGCTGTCAAGAATTAACTTCTTAATAATGAAGCCTTTCAGACCCTGGGCTATGGGCACAAAGATGCACTTGAAGCTGGTGGCTTGGCGGAGTGTAAGCGGACCACTTCTATTCTTTCCTTGGACAAAATGGTCCTCTTGATCTCTGGGTTGGAGCTATTTTTATTTCAGTTCAGTTCTTTTTTGCTTTTTAATGTAGTGGGCAAGTCTTTCACTTATATTTTGATCCACTGCTTAATCTGTTGCCTGTTTTCTAAAGACCTGCAAAAAGACACTCTTCCCAATATCCAGCAACTAGCTCCCCCTTCCAGTATATTTAGAATCTCCTTTTTTAAAAGATCAGTGACTCAACTCCTGAACTAAATGGGTGTTTGCTCTCCTAATCACAGTGCACTTCCTGCTATTAACATGTAATGTCCATGGCACCACATTGGGGACAATCACACCTGCAATTAACAACCAAATTAGGATGTATCTTTTCTGGCAAGTGGGACCCACCATAAATTCAAGGACAGCTGCTGCCCTCCCCTCCCATTCCTGCTCTCCTTTCTATGCCCCCTCTCAGGCTGTTAGCAGAGACATAAACTGGAAATTTTTGTTTTTTAGTTGATAAATCAGTGTATTTCAACTGATCAGACAAATACCTACTGAGTACTTATTATGTAACAGACACCGAGGCAGGAAGCATTTTTATCCACTTGTCACCAGGGATGCTGTGTGCCTGGGACCTATGAGATTTGAAAATTATTATAAAAAGAATAGCCCTAATACATTTACATTATAATGCATATATATAGCAATTATATACATACATATATATTACAACCCCGTAAGCACAAAATTAGTTGGTAGTTAATTAAATGTCACCAGCAACGTATTAACTAATTGCAGACATTGAAAAATCCCATTACATTTAGAAGCAATGTATAGGTCGATTTTTCTCACTTTTCAAAGATTCTCATATATTCTACTTGTAAACAAAATTAGTTTTTCACAGCCAAATAATTTCAAAAGCTTATTTCTCTTATTTAAAAAACTATTTCAATTTTTTTTTCTTCAAAAATTGGAGTGAAAGGGAGAGAATAAGTATCAAATTGCTTACTAAGCTAAAAGCCTGTGCAGGCTTTAAAGCAGCCCAGGGAGAGCAGACTAGAGGTGCAGGGGTATCCAGGAGGAGCCCTCTCCGTTTCAGAAGCTTATGATCCTGGGTGAACAGACATGGCTACCTGGAATGTTAGTACACTAGTAAAGGGAATGCAAAGCTGTTGAACTAGGAACCTGCCGTGTTCCTGTTAATCCTTTGCTTTTGTAAAACACACTTTGCTCCAGATTGATTTGCATATCGCCCTATCGCCCGTGGAACTTGATGTCTTTTGGAATATATAAAGACAACGCTCACGCCAACTCCAAAGTCCTTTCTTTTCTGCTTATTTCTGTTCCGTATATGAGGACATTCTGGTCACTTTCTTTTGATCTTTCCTCAGTTTGTGTCTCGTAAAATTTTGTGCCCAAAAATGAAAATCACATTCTAGATGTGGTATAACAAGTACAAAGTACATGGGAGTCTGGCCACCACCACTGGAGTTTTATTTTTATATTAATTCAGCTGCATCATGTTTTCCAAGAATATTATTGGGCTTGCCCTCAACCAAAGCACAAAAGCCCCCAGGTCCTTTTCACATCAATGGTGTCAAGAGGATTGCCTTCAACAGGTACCTGTGAAGGTGGCTTTCTAAATGTCTTTGCATTTATATTTGCTAAATGTAGTTTTGTAATTCACCCTCCCCTCAAAAAAACACAAACCTTGATTTTGTTATCTGGCTTAGTTATTGTCTCACTGCTCAGCTTTGTGCCAGCTTGAAGTTGATAAGCTCACCGTCTGTCCTGCAGAGGACAGAGATGAGAAAGTATATACTAGGGGACTGCACCCTAGGAATTACCCCCAAATTATGTCAGTCCCTGGGGTAGTTTGCTCCACCAGCTACAAAATCCAACAATGACACAATTCTCTATGTTGTCAGTGTTATTTCTTTAATGCTTTACTGAAATAATAACATTCTAATTTTCAAAAGCTATCTAGGCAGGAATATTGCTTCTGTCGTTTCCATTTACAGTTTAATATTATATGTCACATATAATTTTAACATTATATGACCCAGAACTCATATGTACTCACTCATTATTTCTTATAGAGACAAAATGTCTGAGTCTAGGGTGATAAAGTTAAATTTATGTGACACCAATGAACCAGTAAAGATAATGGCACTATCCCAGTGTGGTATAGCTATAAAGTTGCCTGGGATCTGAACACATCATTTCATTTTCCCTCTGCCTACAGTTAAGTCATGCCACAGTTCTGTCTTCACTTCCCTTAGGTCTTTCTTTGTCTGTCTCCTTCAAAATTCTACATAAATGACACCATTTTCAGAGTTGTCCTAGGCATTGTAATTTTCAAAGTTTCAAAAACAATATCCAACTCAATATTCCTTGTTTTGGCTTTGCCATTTGGTCCCGATCTAAAGTAGCTGAATCTCTGATAAGTGTTTAACGGCCTTGTGACACAAAGAAGTGTGGGTCCTGCTCTAGATTAAAGGGCTCAGGAACCCAGGGAAGGCATTTCATTCCACCATTGTGTTAATTAGCCATGCCTGTTGCTAATAAGTCTCTGAGGATATTTTAGCAAGATCACAGAGGTGATTTGTGATGCCCAGAGTAGGAGGAAAAAAACAACACTCTGGCTGTATGAATCTCACAGCAAAGAACGTTGCCTTCTCTACAGAATCGTTCTTGTAATCTAGAATTTATTTTTTTTCAAAAACCAGAACAACAGAACATAGAAATCAAACCTCTGTAATTCAAAGTGAATTATGGAAATATATTTCTTTTTTCTCAGTTGTGTAATTCCATTCAGTATTCTTATCCTTCAACAAAACCCTTACTATTATTAGCTGAAAGCATGAGTTTATAATCATTTTTGAAAATTCTGTGGATCTCATCCATGGAATTTATTTGCTTTTCAATACTATCTTTCCCCTGAGGGACTCATTACTCATTTACACATCTAGAAAGTAAATAATGTGCCATTAACTGGAAAAAAAAATGCAGCCTCCAATTAATGGCATCAGGATATGCTTTTTTTTTCTTCCTTTCTTTCCTTCTCTCTCTCTCTCTCTCTCTCTCTCTCTCTCTCTCTCTCTCTCTCTCTC
>NW_017731472.1:170174-175209 GCF_001890085.2 Hipposideros armiger
GGGTGGGGAGAGGAATCCATAACAGACTATTATATGTAAGTCCAAGATTTAGATTAAATGTTCTTAGGTTCCAGATGGATTCTAATTTCTTTCTTAATATGTATATCTATTTCCAAATTTAATCCTGACTTTTTTTTTTTACGACCTCAGTGTTCTGATAAATTAAAAATATTGGTAGTAATCATTTTAACTAGAAATTGGAGGGCATAGAGAACACTCTCATCAGCATTCTCTGGGTTGGGGAGAATAAGACTCAATCTGGTTTCATCAAAAGAGTGTGGGTCAGGCCCTCGCTCATCATAAAGGGCAGCATGAGTCCTGTCTGTGTATGGCAACTATATCAAAGGACAGGCATTCCCAGACGTATAATCATTAATCTTGTAAGCATCTCAGGGGTACAAATGATTGATTCCATCTGTGTTGATTGACAGTGGCTACCCTGGGCTTCCTGGAGACTAAACCTGTCAAGTGTTTTTCACAGAGGATCAGGGGTGACGTTAAGAACAGAAATATCTAACATTTCGAGAATATTTATTTCATGTACGCACTGTATTCAATACTTTACATATGGCAACACATTTATTCCTAGCAACAATATCAGGGACATGAATATATCTATTTTACAGAGAAGGGAACTGAGACACAAAGAAGTTAAGTTACATCCCAATTACAAGCAATGAGCTTGAGCCCAGGTGAGTTATTCAAAGGGACTATAATATAAGGTACATAGGTAATTTTAAGTAATCTGTGGTCACACTAAAAAAGGTAAACCAAAATAGATGAAATTAATTTTAATAATATATTTTCTTCAGTTTAGTGTATCTCAAATATTATCATTTTTTAAAATTTGAAATAAATTTCAAATATTACCATTTTAACAGTAACAATATAAAAATTATTACTGAGCTATTTTACACTTTTTAATTACTTCTTTGTAATACACTGTGTATTTTATACTGATAGCACATCTCAATATGGACTAGCCATGTTTCAAGTGCTTGAGTCAACTTTCTAAATATCCTCATTTCACTACAAGTGCTGTGTCTTGCCATGCAGTATTACTCTTCTCTTTGGAAGGAAGCAACTTCTAAGTGCAGAACTGGAGTGGGGCAGGGGGTTGGCATGCAATTTCTGGGAGAACTGGGAGAATCAGACCCCGTCCACCCATTTCATCTTCTGTGGATGTTATAAAAAGGCTGGCTCTGGGATGACTGGGCCCTTAGGGTTGACAGAAGGAGCCCCCACTTGTTCCCTCAGGCCACGAGTCCCATGCTTACATGCCATGACCCTACATCTCCTTCTTGTCAAGTTCTATGTGGCTCCCTGAGAAGATTCTAGGCTGGGAGACAGGGGACATGGCAGAGGCAGAGGCTGTGCTGGAGGTGGTTGTTGGGTGTGTGCACTGAGAGAGTTTAGGTGGGCCCATCCTGGCTGTTTCTGTCAGGAGGGAAGTGAGAGTGAGACCTTCAGGAGGCCTGTCATGGGGTAGTCCTGTGCCAGTGGAAGACTGTTGTAGATGGAGACTGATGGTCCATGTGCTCAACGCTGCGAGCAGAGAGGCAGTCTGCAGCCCTGAGCTCCCTGGGCGGGGTGAGTTCTATGCTTTCTCCATTTCTCCCCTTTTTCTAAAGGTAGTCCTTCTTAGGGCCACAGGCTCTTATATTTCATTACCTTTTTGATGATGAAAAACTCAGTCACTGGTCTGCCTTCCAGGTGGATTGTAGGTGGGAAGGCCACCTGAGGTCTTGCCTCTGGAAGGAGATGGCTGCAGGGAAGCGGATGCTCTCATGGACCACATGGGCTTCAGAGGACAGGAGGCGAGGCAGCGGCCAGGGGACCAGAGTAGTCGCCCTAATATCCTGGGTGACCGAGAATTGACTAGTTGGGGTGGGGTGGGTCACAGTGGTGTCAAGAGGGTTTCTTCCAGTTCTAGAGAGCAGGACCTGTTACTGGGAAGTCAGCTAGTTCATACCCAACAGGTAAACACTTCTGTTCTGCCCTGAAGTTGTTTCAGAAGCTGCAGTCTCTCTCCCCACCACCTACCTCCTAAGCCTTGCTCAGGGCTATAGATGGCGGATGGGAGCAGGAAAGAAAAGAACAGGAGGTAGGTGTATACATAAATATTTCTGTATCCTGAAGAAAGCATTTTTTCATAGAAATCACAAATCAGTATTTTTGCCATATTTTTTTTACCATAATCCACTGTAAGAGAAACATTTAAATTGGTGCAAATATTTTGAAAAAACTGTTTGGAAGTATCTACTAACACTGAACTTCCAAGTACCCTTTGATCTAGCAATTCCACTCCTAGGTTTATACCCAACAGGGATGTGCACATATGTTTACCAAAAGACACATACTAGAAAGTTTGTGGCAGTACTGTCTGTAATAGTAAAAAAGATGAAACAACCTAAATGGCATCCATAGGAAATTGGTTTAAAAATTTATGTGTGGTCATACAATATACAGTATATGTATGGTATGCAATAGGAGAGTGAGAATGAACAAACTACAGCTATATTGATGGTTCTCTGAAAAATACTGCTGAGTAAAAGAAGTGAGACACAAAAGAATACATCCTATATCATTTCATTTACACAAAGTTCAAAAACAGGCAAAACTAATCTATTGTGTTAGATGTTAAGCTACTACATTATATATTGCAATGGTTATATATGTAACAAATATAACTGAATTGAAAGGGTAATGAAATAATTCTATGTAGTGCACTCTGATTTTTTTTTTCTATTCCGTTTTTCTAAAGCCTAGTTGCCACTCATTAGATGGATTTTATTATCTTTAATGGATTGTAAACCTGTAGTTATTAATGCAGGTTAGGCTTTCAGAGTAGCCCGCAGGCTACCTAGTTTCTCTAAGCCTCAGCTTCTTCCTCCATAAAAAGGATGATAATGGTACCCATCTCCTAGGGTAGCTGTGAGGACAGGGTGACTTAATACATGTTAAGTACTTAGCACAATGCCTGGCAAAGGTTCACACACACATACACATACATGCATCATACACACATATGCTTTTATTAGTAGGTTCATTTCCAAACATTTCCAGGTCTTTTCTTGGGCAAATAAATCTTTTAAATCTCTGTTTAATACTCACTGATAATGTGAACTAATCTTCTAGTGGAGACTTAGAGGTGACCCCTTGTTCCCAGGAAGCCAGTTTCCTTGTGATTAGGACTTCTGGGATTTCCATCTAGAAGTGGTCTTCTTTTCATTGTTTCTGTAAAAATGCTCCACTGGGTTGTTTTCTTGTCTGCTCTGGTGTTTTAGGCAGGGCCTAAGATCATTTGGGCATGTACAGTGTAACTGTATTTGCACAATCCTTGTTTTTAAAAGGTCATTTTAGCTTGGGAAGTGTTGGCCACCGCGAAGAGCAACCCTCCTATTTGGCCAGGGGGTCCAACCAGCCCCCATCCTTCCTCCAACAACAAGGGCTTTATGCTCTCATGGAAAAAGACCAGCTGTCAGCTTAAATTTCCCTAATCCAGCCAGATCCCAACTCGGCCAATCAACAGTCGCTGTCTGGAGGAAGCCCATCTGTGAAATGCAGCAGTGCCCTTACTGGAATGACATGTCATAAAAATTAGTTTGGGCACTCATCTAAAGAAGCTTTGTGTTGAGTCGAGGGACTGAGAGGTCCTGCTTGGTGTCCTTCCCTTTGCCAAAGAGCTGGACCAGATGAGCAGTGCAGACCCTGAAAATACAGCAGGTGCCCCCACCTTCTGCCCGCTCCCATGCAGCGCTGTCCTCGAGATGAGGGAAGAAACTTGTTCACTCCCCCAGTCCTGTCTTCCAGGCAGCTGGCTGCTCTGCCACAAAGGGGCTACAAGGATGGGTAGATGGAAATACATCATACTGCTGGGCAGGGGGATTGTGTAGTTCATCGTTGTGGCTGTTGTTTTTTAACTTCAAAATTATATTACTACTGCATATTGGCCAGATTTGCTTAAAAAGGACACATGAACTCCTCCTACTAAGAAAGATTCTCCTAGTATGAATTGTCCCTCTTACCTCTGGAAAAACAGTTGCTTCCAAAACATGTTTTCTGAACTACTGAGAAAAATAAAGGATTCAGACTTTCATTTTGCCGTATTTTAGTGGCTCGGGTGACTTTTTCCCTGTTGGACCTCCTATCCTGATCTCCTGACCTGTTTGCTTCCTCTTAGGTTATACCACACTCTCCTCTTACCATTTTTTCTTTTCCTGGACTCTTTCCTCTACATGACCCCCATCACAGGACCATGGAGAGACTCAGGGGATGCGTGGTCAGCAGCTCAGCAAACCTCCCAGCCTAGCTGGGCCTAGCTAGAAATGGAACGAGGCCTGAAATATGGCCCCGACTTCAAGGATCCTGCAACATGGGGGTAGGAGATGGTTTGCCCTCATTTAAAGATTGCTAACTATTCATGACGGAGTATGAATGCATAAAGAGGGCACTAGCATAGCAAGGGCCTGGGATGGCCCGCCCAACTCCACACGCAGAGTGTTTGGCTTTCTTATTTCCACTCCTTCTCCATATCTGAATCGCAATTATTCAGTTTGCCAATGATTTTTTACTGAGGGCCTCCTATGTACCCTGCATTGTTCTAGGTGTCTAGGGATATAGTTCATCAAAGCAAATTCACTCGTCAGGAGGCCTGGAAGCGTGAATAAGGATGACTTTGACCAATTAAAATGTAAACTTTATAGACAGGAGCTCAGAGGATCTAGAACAGGCTTCTTTACATCTTTAATTGACTGCATAGTGTGCTTTATCTGTGCCATTTTTAAACATCACCATGCCATGGATCGCAAATTTTGAACTGTACTTTTAGACAATCACAGGAGCATTTTTGCAATTGCCCAACTCCTTTCTACTTAACAAAGATTTCGGAATTTTCCCTGAAAGTAGAGATCCTATTCCAGAAGTTTAAAAGTGTGAGTTCTAAGGGCCGGCTGAGTGGCTCAGTTGGTTAAGAGCTCGCTCAAGAGTTTGAGCTCTGAGCAACAGCGGTTCGAGTCCAGCCCGAGCTGAGCAG
>NW_017731472.1:176244-184072 GCF_001890085.2 Hipposideros armiger
GGCTGCAGCCTACGCCGTTGCCGGAGACTCACGGCTGCCCAGCTCCAGGTTGAGCTGTTGTTCAGCATCTTAGCTGTAGAGGGCAGCGTCACTGGCACTTATATGTGGGATCCGAACCGGGGCCTTCTGGCATCCCAAGCCAGCTTTTAACCAACGTGCCACTCGGCCGGCCCATCACATGATCCGTTTTAAGCTTCTCCATGACCCTTCCACCCTTCTCCACTACAGTTGACTCTCCCTCTAACTGAATCCCATCCTTCAACATTCCACAGTCTCTTGTAACCTTCTCCACATATTACCTCTCTGCCTTTGCTCCATTATTTTTCAGTTCATCTTTCTCAACCTCATCCTTCTTAATAGCATAGACCAGTCCTAGTCTCAAATAAATAAATAATTTGTATTGAGCTCCAACAGAGAGCTGTGAGGGTCATTGTATAGAAAGAAGTACAAGATGCAACCAGGGGCTATGATTCACATTTACAACATAGAGAATTTGGATAGCACGTCACATGTGTACAAGACTTATCTATGTGATGAGTGCTTTCGGCGTCTGTGAGATGGAAAACCACTGAGAGTTTCTTAAGGAATGGAGATTTAAGTCTTGAGAATAAGATTCAAATAGTTATAAAAGAGAAGGAAGACATTCTCCGTGAGGTGAAAATCTACCTACCCCAAGAAAGCCCACCTCAGTGGCTGTCGGTTTACTTGCTGCTCTTTGAGCACATCCTGGGCTTAAACCTTATCTTTGTCAGTAAGTTGAATGCAAGTTCTTTAGCACAGGCTTAAAAAAAAAACAAAGGTGGGTCAGTGTGTCTCTCCGGCTTTTCCAGTGTCTTCATCCTATTTATTTTAAGCCTCTTCAGAAGAGGGTCATATCCGATCTCTATTTCCAAGGGACCAGTGTACTCTGCCTCATTTGACAGACTGTGAAAGGACTCACTGGTTATAAGAAGAATATAAAGTCCTCTAAATATATCTGTGACAATCAGGCTAAGACCCTGTGTGAATTGTAAAATAAAGAAATGAAAGAACTATGACTGGGCTGTGTACAAATAAAGTGTTAAAAGCAGACCAAGTCAATAAATATTGATTTATGCTGGTCATAATGCATTATAATGCAACCATAAAGTCAGAGAGAAATAGAAAGCAGGGCCCAAATATTCAGTGAGGGTAAGTCAGGTAATTCCGAGGAAGGAGGTTGACTGGGTCCTGGAAGTAGGGGCCGGGGTGACTGTGAGCCTGTGTTGTGGTAGTGGGGCAAGAGTGGATGGGAGAAGCCCCGGGGAGGGAGTGTGCTGGGTGTGGCAGGATATCTAGACGCCAAGTACAGTATAGTGAGCACTGTCACTGACAGGATCCTGAGAGAGACCCCAGCTGTGAGGGTGGCTAGGTGCAATTTCCTGTTTAATTTTAGATTGGTTAACTTTAAGTGTTACTATCTGCGTTTAGACAGGGATTGTGAAGCGAAGGAACTCTCAACAAAGTTTTCCTACTTTTGCTGTCTTTATTCTGCATCCTTACCATGTAAATAAAATGCCAGCTAAGCCAGATTAATAAAAATAGTAACATAGGACTCTTGCTAGAAAATTCTGGGCTTTCCAGAATCTTTCTCTAAGATTCTCTAAGAGAAATTATACAAATTTTGAAAATAAAGGGAAAAAAAGATTACCCTGTGTTGGTCTAAGAGACTTCTGACACTCTAAGGTAAGGTAACATTGTTTGTTTTAATAATTGGGGCCCAGATTCTGTAAAGTTAGATGTTATCTTATAGAAAATTGATGTATTACAATGATTTCTGTCTAGAAAAAAAGGTTGTGGTTTTATTGCTCTGTGGGACATAACCAGTTTGGTGTCTAAATTTGTAATCTTAGTCCAGAATTTTTCTTTACACATTTCAGTTCTCATATTCCCCTTTGGGTCAGCTTTGTCATCCCTCTAGTTCTATCATTAATGAGTTCAATAAATCTTTGACACATCTTTTTAAGAAATTTCAATATGTTTGGTTATATTGGTTTATTTTAGAATAATCACGTCTTAGAATTCTATGATTTCTTTGTTCACATTTGTATATTTGTATGAGAGATACATTTTTAACTTTTGGAAAATTATACCTTGACAATTCTTAGAAGTCTGACTTGGTATGATAGGTTTAATTCACTGATTCACAAGCACCTGGATTGTGATGTTTCTCTGGTAATAGGGACCCCCATGTCCATATATAGGAACTTTGGAAAGAGAAAAGCAAGAGGAACTGACATTTGGAAACCACTGAGAATGTCCTGAATAGGGTGAGCAACAGAAACAATTTTCTAATTTGTAAGTAAATTTCTTCCACTCTTCTGCAGAACTGGTCTTCCCTACACCCAGTGATTGTGAAATCCTTGCAAGCTGTCAAATCAGGAAGGGTTTCAAACAGAAAGAGGAACTTAAAAAAAAGATTCCCTGGAGAAAGATTTTTTTCCTCTCTCCCCCTGCTCTGAAAGGACTCATAATTCATTTCATCTGCTTTATAGTTTCATGTCATCATCTTTTTTAAAAATAAGAAGAGAAAAATAGGATAATTGAGACCGTATGAAGTGGCATCAAATATAGAGGCAAATGAATTTTCTTTTGGTGAGGTCTAGCTAACTAACTTTCAGTGTTTAAGGTATACAAGATTTTATTAGCCACCATTATTTTGTGGGAATCCTGAAACATCAAAATTAATTTACAAAAAAAATCACCTGAAATCAGCCAATGAACCAACCCCAATTACTTTAAGATATCTATGACAGAATTAAGCAAAAAAAAAAAAATCCTATTTTCAATTATTTTTTTCTTTATAGAACATGGTACATATCTTATGGTATGAAATTGCTGCATAATACAAATTCTAATAGGCCACACATACCAAAAAATAAAAAAAATAAAAAGATTACTGAGTTCTTACTTATCTAAGACACCAGATGAAAAGGTATAAGTTAGTCTTCTCCTGAAACAAACTTACAATTTAGTTGGAGAGGAAATAAGCAAATAATCTCCATTTGTAAAAGGACATGAAGATACATTTTTAATGTGGTTAGAATTTAGTTTCTAATTTAGTAGAAATTGATCGTCTTTGGGCTATGGTAAACTATGGTATGGCTTCTCATATCTAGGGTGAGAAATGGCATAATAGTGAGTGTGAGTGTGTGTGTGTGTGTGTGTGTGTGTGTGTGTGTGTGTGTGTGTGTATGTGTTCTAGGGTAGGACCATTTGGAAGATAAACAAAAAAAAAGGTCAAAGGAAATAGACTGAGGTTGGTCAATTGTCTCACTTGTTCATTCATTTAGTAAATATATGCCAGGAACTAATGAGTCTTATGATGGAGGCAGAGCTACCAGCTGAGTGCCTGGCACATTGTAGGTATTCAATAAACATTCACTGAATTGATTTAATAATATATCAGAAGTGAATCTTGTCTTCAGAGAGTTTATAATCTAGGGAAAAAGCTGCATCATATATTTAGTCAAATAATTGTAATACCAAGGAAAAAGGGGATTCCATGGAAGAGATACAGATGAAGAGCTGGGAGGGCACATGGAAATCAGAGGCTCTTCTAATTACTGCGCCAAGCTATACTTTGGGGACAAAGTGGTATGTGAGTTGGATATGGAAGGACGGGTTGGATGTTGACTTACGGGACAAATGGAGAGACTTTGTTGGTAGAGAAAGAGCATGAGCCAAGGGACTGAAGTAGAACAGTGTGGGACCTGAATGGGAAAGCCCAGTTTGAGCATTAAAAGAAGTAGTAGAAAACGAGCTTGAAAAGGTACAGTGGGTTCAAGTAGTGTTGGTCCCTAATACCACATAAAGAGTTGGAACCCAGGACTGTAGACAAAGAAACATTACTAAAGGTTGTTTCCCATCTTTGAATAATAGGCTGCTGCTCCCAGCAGAGAAAAAGGTTGTATTCTATGTTGAATTCCTTTAAGCATCCCTTTAAGAAATCCCAGGATGTTGGTTATATTGGTTTATTTAGGAGTAGTCCTGTCTTAGAACCCTATGGTTTTTTTTGTTCACTTAGAATCACCTTAGGCCCACAGGATTCCCTGCCCCAGAATGCTCTGTCCACAAGGGATCTACAACTTATTCTCCCAAGAAAGTTGCCATTGATGTTTTGACTATAGAAGTTATGAGGTTCAATCATCATCTCTAGTCTCTCCGTGGGTAATGCACACAGTACATAGGAAGGAGTCCAGCATGACTCCTTATACTAAGTCCTCTGACCAGAAGTAGTTCTTCAGTAATAAAGGTCAATTGCCTTTTGCCCATGGCTATTGCACTGTGGAGCTTTGCCAGCGGTACTATTGGAGAGCCTACAATGCTCTTCAGTTACCAGGTCACTCTGACTTATTCTCCTGCTGTTAAAGCTGACTTGCCCCAAACCTATAACAATGAAATGATGATTACCAATATATTATTGAGTTGTGGCAGCAGCTGCATCAATATCAGATAACCATTGTTTACTGAGTACTCACTATGTCCTAAGTTGCTGACACGGTATAACCACTCAATAAGACTGAGACAAGAACTATAATCATCATCCCCATTTACCAAGGAGAAAAGTAAAGCTCTGAGATTGATGAAACTTGCCCACAGTAATAAATTGGGGAGCAGTAATTGGGAGTCTGGACAGGTTCCTCTCTATAGACAGGGTTCTTCCAATTGTTGCAGCTACCCTTAACACCCCCAATTAAGTTACACAGAGAAGTATTGGGTTGTCGGAAAAGTCATGATGTATTTCTTCTATGTTTTTTGTTGCAAAAATGCGTCATGATTTTTCCGACAATCCAATAGATTACACAGCTGGAACACTGGCTTGGGCCTTGAGTCCCACCTTCTTATCTGGCAGCCAGTTATCATCTACTTCTCTGTCTTTCTAGGCCATTGGTTTGCATCATTTTGAAACCAGAGAGCTATGGAGTCTCTGTCAGGCTTCTCGCTGGGGCCTAGAGATTGCAATTCTAGTCTGAAATTTTCCTTGATTGTCACTTCAACTCACTCTTCCCTTTATTATCTACCAGCTTTTGGGGACTTTTAAATCTTAAGATCTATCTTAACCTTTTTTTTTTTTTTTAGAGCATTTAACCTTTTCAGATCTTTAAAATAGTTTTATTCTTTCTTTGTCCTTCCTTCTCTAAATTTGTACAATTAGAAATGTTTTCTCAGACTTAATCCTCCTGGGATTTCATCGTTTTAGTGGCTCTTTTATGAATTCATCTACTCTTTCTGTATATCTCTAAGGTTTAGGAGATTGATGCCCAGAACTGACTACAGCTCTTCTACTAGAGGCTCCAGCAGCTGTGCTCAAGAAAAGATCTCTGTCATGTCAACAAAATTCCTCAGATATGGCCATCACATGGTAAATCTAACCTCTGGTGAGGCTCCTCTTAGCATTATTATCCCTGGGTCTCACTGTCATTCTCATCTTTCTTCTTTTGCCAAAATAGGATGGTATTCCTTTAGATTGATTTATTGAATTAATTAAATATCACCATGCCCCTGGAGTAGCTACATAACTATACATAAAGGAAAGCACTAAGGCATCTAAGACTCCACATTTAAAAAAAAAAAAAAGGAAAGAAGGAAGAAAAATTAGAAGTATTTCACCTAAAAGCTCAGATGGAAAAGTTGTTTTTTTACTAGCCCTGAAGGGTTAGAAAGCTCCCACTCTGTACCATAAAATCTCTGCTTGAAACATAACACAATTGGAGCAGCCAGAATGGGGCTTAGTTTATTCTCATGAGATTACGGCCCTAAGAAAACAGGAAAACCTCTGCTGTGCATATTTACAATTAATGAAACACCACAGCCACGTCCTGCTTTCCTGTATTCCATCTCATCTGTTTATTACTCAAATCATTCTTCATTCATTCATTCAACAAAAGTTATTGAGTGTATATTATGTTCCAGAAACTGTACCTAGTCTCTGGTACCACTCTAACAACTAGAGCTGCCCATCCTTCCACTGGGTAGAACTTCATAGGATCTCAGAAATCGGAAACCTCTTTTAGACAGGATTAAGGGGGAAAGGCCAGAAAATTAGCTTTTGATTAAAAAAAAAAGATTTTATAAAATGTTTCATGGTTATTTTCCATTTGTTATAGTATTTTAAATGCCTTAATATTTGGCTAACAGTTTTATAGGTTTCAAAGAACTTTCATAAACATTCTGTAGTTAAAGGTCCACTTCTAGGGTTTGGATAGTTTGAAAAGGTCTTACTTACTATGAACTCCTTGAGTGCAGAGACTAGTTTATCAATGCTTACATCTCTAGAATCTCTCCCAGGTCTGGGTATAGGACTGGCAATCAGTAAGTAATTTTAAAATGAAGATCTTTACATTACATGTATATAACTTATTTTGCCCACTGGCTTGTAATTGGAGGCTGTTTCTACTATCTCCTTTTCATGTGCACTGTTCTCCTCAGACAAGGTACTTGGCAGACTTCCCCCAGAAAAATGTCAGGCTGGACTTAGAGCATCAACTGGGACAATGCCATGTTATCGAGCCACATTATTAGTCCTGCAAATCATAATCAAGGAGTTTTCATGTCATCCTTTATGAAATTAAAAGTTTGGTGAAAACACAAAATTACAAGGTGGACAAACTGGAGAACAAAGTTTAAGGTTGGGGGGTGATAGTTTCACAGTAACAATGATTAAGGTTTCAGAAATATTAAGACATATTTAAACAGAAACAGTAAGATGGTGTCTGAGGCAAGTACTTCATCAACATGGCATCTTCAACTCTCCCCTTTCATAGGGGACTTAGGAATTACTTCCTCCTATATTATGTACGCCAATTGCATGGGCTGGTGGTTAAAAAACACTAAGCTACCTGATGAACAGAACATAAGAAATGATAGGAATAACTATCTGGCATTTTGGTCTCTGGAAGAAAGCAAGATAACAAGCTTATATGGTTTATTATTAGAAGTAAGGGACAGATATGGATTTCAAGAGTGTTACAGACTTAGTTCTGACCTTATGGTAAAGTTATTTCTTGCTATTTCCATCTCTCCCATCAGAAATCTTAAAAAATCTGATTTTTAATTGCCCTAATTATCTATGAAAATATTATTAAAATATAACCTATGACTTAGAGGTTGAAAATGTATTTTGTCAGTGGAATGAATATTAACAGAAAATGTTAGGAGATAACTTTAGAACTTAGGCATTTTTTGGTGTGATCTTGGGAAAGTCACCTAACCTCTCTGAACCTAAGTTTTCTAACTTCAATAGACATATTTTTTCATTGGCCCATTTATCTCTTCACATGAATGATGTAGGAATAGAATCAATAGAGATAAAATACTTGGAAAAAGTCAGAGACTTATTCAAATGTATACTATTTTATTTCATTAGCTTATTTTTCCTTTTTTTTTTTTTTTTGCCCCCAATGCAGCTCAAGTAGAAAAAGTGGTGAACAAGAAAGGACTGAAATACTCAGTTATGAAAAAGTCAGCTCCAGGTCTAAGAGAAATCCAAGTCAGTTGTCAGTCAGGCAGAAAAATCTAAAACAAATTAACCATGCATCCCAAGCTTCCTATTCCCTTTTCTGTTTGAGTTTGATGGACATCTGTGTAGGTGGGGTGATCTTAAGTGTTTGCTGTGGTAAACATATTATGAAAATATTGTGTTCTTTTACCCTGCCAACATGAGAACCAGAAGGGGGAAGTAATGATGAGCTGGAAGAATGAGTTGCATCAGTAAATGTGAGCTGAGCTACTCAGAAGCTTGGTAGAGCCCAGTAATCCCTGAGCCTTCAGTATCTGTTACACACACACACACACCATATATATATAT
>NW_017731472.1:184082-233837 GCF_001890085.2 Hipposideros armiger
TATATATATATATATATATATATATATATATATATCTGAATATGTGTCAGACAGTTTTAGAAGCATTGAGGTTACACTGTCAAGTGAGAAATACATATTTTATGCTTTCAGAGTGTTTACATTCTAGTGTGTGATGAGATAAAATAGTGAAGTCAGAAAACTAAGATAAATTCAAATAATTGTACATGATATGAAAAATAACTTAAAATACTTAAGTAGACAATAATAGGCTGGTGAGGATGGGGCTGGGGTTTGACAACTTTAGAGACAATAGTCAGTCAGACAATATCTCTCTGAAAAATTGGCATTTGAACTGAAATCTAAATATCCAGAGGTCAAGCCAGAGGAAACTCTGGAAGAAGAACTGAAAGAGCAGTTGGAGTAACTTAGAGGAGGAAAATCTGCAGGAAAATAAGGTTGGAGAGGTAGACAAGAGCTAGATCATATACACTTTTTACTCTATGAAGTTGGGGTTTATTCTAGGGGGAA
The DNA here is from genome assembly GCF_001890085.2 of Hipposideros armiger. Taxonomy (NCBI): domain Eukaryota; kingdom Metazoa; phylum Chordata; class Mammalia; order Chiroptera; family Hipposideridae; genus Hipposideros; species Hipposideros armiger. Next base: position 184,572 of record NW_017731472.1, read on the forward strand.
TAGGAAACTCTTGAAGGGTTTTGAGAGCTTCTTTGATTTGTGGGTCAATGTCTTTCATCAACTTTGGACAATTCTTAGCCAGTATCTCTACAAGTATTTCTTCCGCTTCATTCTCTCTTCCCTATTCTTCTGTGACACCAATTAAATGTATATTAGACCATATGATAGTGTCTCATATATCTAGAACATTCTATTTAGTGTTTTTCTTCTTCATTCTTTTTTCTCTTTGTGGTTTAGTTTGGATCATTTCTATTGACCCGTCTTCAAATTCTTGGATCCTTTCTTCTCCTGTGTTCAGTCTTGTGGCTAAATGCATTGAATGAACTTTTTATTTCTTATATTGTGGTTTTCAAGCTCTAAAATTTCCACTTATCCTCTTATAGAGTTTTTATTTCTATGCTCAAATTCCCCATGTAGCATGAAGTACTTTCCTTAAAAATATTTGTTGAATAAATAAATTGTTTTTGCTATCTGTCAAGAAGGATATTTCTTAAATACATGGAAAAATCATATTTGGAACATTCAGCTTATCACAAATTAGCTATAATCCACTAAGACTCAATAACTCCTGGTAAAACCAGGGAATAGCCATCCTCATTTACACACTTTGCAAAGTTAACCTTGCTTTGGGGACAGCTAATGTTACAAAGCACTTTCATGTTATCGGTATTTTTTACTTGGTCAGTTCCTGCTGGAAGTTCATGGGACTAGATCCTATGTATATGAACATTAAAGCACTTTGCTCAATAGTACAGAACCATAGCAACCATAATAAATGTCTCCCTTTTGTGAATGCTTTGAATGAAGCCAGAATGTCTTGGGGTTCAGTTTTATCCCTGGAAAAAAAAGACAAATCATTCTACTGGCAAGATATAGAATATGCCCTTTGGAACAAATTACATATGACTTAAATTTCCTGTCTCTAGAGAACAGCTTTGGCAAATTGCTTTATGTGCGAAGGTGAAAAGCAGATATGGTTTTCATCTGGAGAAGAAAGCCTCAGAAAGTCTGCAAAAAACAGACACCAGTGTGGTAGGAAACCCAGAATTATAACTGTTAAGATTCAAAAGAAAAGTAAAACTGAAAAGAGGAAGTCTCAAGTAGTCCATTAAATGTTTCTGGAGCAGACAAAACAAAATAACAAGGCAAGGCCATGGAACTGTATAATAAGAAAAACATGAATGTACATTTTCAGGAAATCACTGGACTCTCATACGAAAGTTCAGAGAGACTGATGCCTCTGGCAGGGGGTTATACATAGAGTTGCAATCATTGGTATGTTTTATTCGTGCTTATCATTATCGTGCTGAATACAATGCTACTGGGTAGCCTGAGTGTGTTTCAAATGTAAGCAAAAATCCAGATTTTCTGAAAGTGGGGGATGCCTAATGACCTACATAACAATGCTGTAACAGCACCCATGAGTGCATGTCTGCGCACACACACACACTCAAAGAGATACTGTGTTTTAATCTCTCAGTAGAAACTTAGACTCTTTCATATTCATCTGTGCTTTCTAGACATTATATGGAGAGACAGACATCTGAATTTGACCAGCGGGAGGGTTGCCCAGTGATTAATTAGATCAGTGCATGGGCTGGGGTATGCTGATCTTTTCTGTCCCTGCTAAGCCCAAGGCCTCCATTTCTGAGTGCTTCCCCTTCCTGAACTATAACAGCAGCATTCCTTTCAAAGTGCTTCACAAAATTTGTTTCTCATTGCCCCAAGGAAAGCCCTTTATTAGTCTCTCCACTTTGCTGACTGGAGTGAACTGACCTGCTGAGGGTCCAGTGGGAATTAGTGCCCAAACTGGAATTACAACTTTGGTACCTTTGGACCAAGTCCCACTCACCCACCAATTAGGGCAAGTCTGTTGTGACTCTTTTCTGCCCCCCGCCCAGCTCTGCAGAGGCAACCTACTCCAAGGACGACACATTCTTATCAGTCTGTGAATTTTGGTTTTGCCACATTAATTTTTGATGTTGTCAAGTGTATTTGAGCTATTTATGATGATGACAAATTTTCACTATTGGTTAAAGTTGAGGAACTAGTCTGTGCCAGGATCTATACATCCTAGTACTTACAAAAGTCAGACAGCTGGATACTGCTACGTATTAGGGAGTGGGATGTGGAGATTTAAAAACTCCTTAAGCATTCCTGGTGGTAAAAATAGTGTTTATAGCCACAAAAACACCCCACAAATGAAAAATTAGTCCCAGCGCCACACCTAACTACAAGGAGGTCTTTGAATGTCATCTTTATTCCAGATAATCATGTGTCCAGCTCCAATGCAGGGTACTTTTACTATAGAAGAAGGAGTAAATACTGGAAGATAGCTAGAAATTGCTGCCTCCCAAATAAGATTTTTTTTTTCTTCAAATTATTACTAGTAAGGAAGCAAACAACCAGAGAGGAAAGGGAGCATTGAATGAACCTGTCATCAAATATTTTCCTGTTCTGAAGTCTTTAGACTTGAAGGAAACATTTACAATCCTCCACTGGTTTATTTTATTTTATTATTTTATGTTATTTTATTTTATATATTTGTGTTGGACCTCAGATACTAAGGGGTGACTGAATCATCAGCTTCATTTCATGACATATTATCATCATCACTTACATCATTCCCCACTCTTGTTTCATTTTTAAATGTATTCCAGGTAGTGCTTACTAACTACCCACCCTGACTACGTCTGATACGTATCTTTGGAATTGTGTGTTTCCTTGTAAATTGTCTGGTATTTTTTGTGGTATGTATTTTTACTTTACAGAAATTATGTTGTGCCAAGGAACATTTTGTTCTTTTTCTTATTTTTTTCACCCATCATTATGTTTTTAAAATTTATTTGTGTATCTCATTTGTTGCTTCTAACCACATATCATATTCCATATTTCACCATATTCTGCTTATCAATTTCCCTAGCTACAGATGCCTACATTGCCCCTCAACTCTGCACTCACTGCCAAGAAAACAATGCACACCTGTATTCTGGGGGAATTACGTGAGAATTTCTCAGGGCTGGTATTACTGCTTAAGGTGAGGTTCATTCATATTACTGGACAAGGCACTGCCACATTACTTTCCAGTATGTCTGCACCTGGTTATAGTCCCACCAACAGTACACAAAAGTTTGCTTCATCATACACCTCACCTCTGTAGTTGACATTACCAAATTTCTACTTTTATGAACTTGCTGGAAATAGAACAGTACATTATTGCTGTTTTAATATGCAGTTCTATGATTACTATTCATTTTATCATGTCTTCATTTATGTGTTAACCATTTGGATTGCCTCTTATGTGACTTGCCTTTTTATAACTTGCCCATTTTAATATTGAATGTGTTTGTCTTTTTTTTTATTGACTTACAGGAATTCTTGAATACTCTCTAAATAAACCCTTGTCAGTTATTACAAATACTTTGTTGACAGTAGTACTCCTTCCCCCAATCTGTCATCCATCTCTGTCCATCATGGTTGAGGGTGTTGGGTCTTTTTAGAATGTCCTTCCCCATTCTGAGCCACAAAAACATTCTACATTTTATGCTACTAGCTGTATGGTTTTACCTTCACATTAAGGCCTTTGATCCAGCTGGAGTCTTCCTTTGTTGTGGTATGAAGCATGGATCCTGTTTTGCTTTTTTTATGTAGTGACCCAAGTTGCCTAACACCATCACTACATAATCTGTCCTTTCCCTATTGATTTGGATTAGCACTGTTTTCATAGGTCAAGTCCCCTGACATACTTTTTCATAGTCTTTCTCTGAAATCTGCATTCTATTCTGTTTGTCTATTTGTCTTGGACTCTGAACCAGTTCCATATTTTTAAAGAGTATATAGAGTGTATACACACACACATACACACACACACACACACACACACACACACACACACACAGCACTATATATATATACAGTGAAGCATTGTCCTAATGGCCAATTTAACTAGACTGTACTAGAAAATGTGGAATTTGATAGGTGACTCAGTGTGACATATAAATGGCCAGTAAATGGGAAAACAAAAGTAAATCAGGGGCCCAGCATCTGTCTTTGCCCCAAAGGTGAAGTCTGTGGTGACTACACCCAGTTCCATGCAGAGAGGAGCTTGCTTATTTATCTTTCTGTAGTTTTTGTTCCTTGTCCACAGATGTATTTTCCTTTCTCATATTTGCTCACTCAGTCTTGTTTCATAAAATATTTGGAATGTCTTACACAAAAGTAATTAACCAAGCAAGATATAATAAGACCAAAAGAGGTGAGGAAAATGAGTCGAGAGAAAAATAAAAATAGTGTCTTATTTTATTTGAAGTCCAAGTTAGTTTACAGCAATCTCAATTCACCCTGATTTTTGTTCCACTTATAGTTCCTCTCTTTCTAGGTTTTGCAAGGTTGTTCCACCTTTTAGTTTCCTCATTACATTTTTAAAAGAGAAAATGAAAATCTCTGAAGCCTACATTTTAAGAGGCAGTTGGAAGAAGGTCTATATATGCATGGATTTCCTAGACCCTGTGCAGTTACCTGATACAGGTAGAAAGAGTTTGGTAGAAAAAGCTGGAGACTGGGGCCCAGAGGACCAGGCCTCTTGCCCATGCTCTGTCACTGCCCAGCTGTGACCTTGACTCAAACACAAATGTCTCAGGTTTATTGTCCGATCCCCAGTTGCCAGCGGAAGAGGCTGCCCTAACCACCCAGCACCAATATTCTCTGATTCTGCATGTTTTTTTCCCTCTGGAACATCAATCATCAACTCTCTCTGAAGACATTTTACAGCTAATATGCACACCAGGCCAGCTGTTAGTCCCATAACTAAGAAAGGTCACTCCCAGCAGGCTAATTAGCCTCCTCCCCTGGCTCAGAATAATTACTCCACAATAGTCACGTTACTTTTTTTTTTTTTTGGTACATCAGGAATTCCTATACTGTGGAGAGCATAAAAGAGAAGGAATAGCAAATGCATAGCATAGCCAGGAGGAAATAACTCCTAGAAACTATATCTTTCCAGCAAATATAAAAAAGAAAGTTAGTCACAGAATCAAAACCATACAATTGTCATTCAACTGTCATCGGATCCTCTTTCTTGTGTCGCCCTTTTTCACAATAGCCTAGTGCATGAACTCAGGCCCCCAATCAGCATTGACTGCTAGCATTCAAGCACCGCCCAGTTACATCAGATCCATCAGGGACACGATTCTGGTTATCACCTGACATCGCTCCAGTTTCTGTCCCTGGCTCTTCCCTCTGTCATTGCAACCACGTCATCACCTGTCCTCCCATGTGCTCGAGCTCCACTCAGGGTAATGTCACCAGTAGCAGCTAATAGCAGAGCCCTACTCACAGCTTGGCTATGCCCAGCACATAGGAAACAATCTAAAATTGAGTTTCAGGCCTAGAACTACCCTGATAACCCCTGATCAAGTACCATGATAGGGATCCCCTTACTGACTGTTATGGACTGAATTGTGCCCCACCCGATTCGTGTGTTGAAGCTCTAACCCCAAATGTGACTGTATTTGGAGATAGGGCATCTAAGGAAATAACTAAGGTTAATTGAGATCATAAGGGTTGGGTTCTCGTCTGATAGGATTAGCATCCCTATAAGAAGAGACACCAGAGAGCTCTCTTTCTCTCCCTGCTGGGTGAGAACACACTGAAAAGAAAGCCACCTGTAAGCCAGAAAGAGGGCTTTCACCAGAAGCTGAATTGGCCAATACCTTGATCTTGAATTTCCCATCCTCCAGAACTGTGAGAAAATAAACTTCTGCAGTTTAAGCCACCAGTCTACGGTGTTTTGTTATAACAGCCTGAGCTGACTAAGATACTAGCTTCCTTTCTTCTTGGCCTGGGTCAACTGGATCTGCTCTCAGAAAAACGCCCTTTCTCCCATCACTCCTGGTCCTCTGCTTCCCTCGACGTGGCCTCCAATGGCCTGCATGGTCTCAACCCTGGTCTTCTCCACAGCCTCATCTCCTACTTTTCCCTCCTCACACCAGGCCCTGCAGCCACCTGGGCCTTATGTGGTTCCTAGAGAAGGGCTCTGCCCCCTCCCACCACAGGGCTTTTGCATGTGCGGTTCACTCTGCTGGCAATGCCCTCCTTCAGCCTCATCCCACCATTATCTGCTTAACTCTTACTTCGTTTAGATCTCACCTCAGGTATCATGTCCTGGAGGAAGCCTGCTTGACCTCTCAGTCTAGCTCAGACTCTTTTGTTATGTTCTTGCACAGACGTAGGCTCCTTTCCTTCTACACCTTTAGCACACAGAGAACTAGCAGAAAGTGAATCTTCCCCAATGGCTTCACCGGTCTCAGGTTAAATTCTAATTTAGACCTTGAGACTTGGATTCCAGTGCTTTCCTCCCAACCCAAGCTATCTGAAAAGGTAGTGGATATTTTCCCCATTTTTCTGTGTTATGGTATTTCTTTGCATAACCCAGTGCTTGAAATGAACACATTTTAATCAGTTTATAGATTCCTGAGTTACTGCACTTCCTAATGATCTAACATTTATGATCCTACAGCTATAAAATAAATTGAAATTGTGGGAAAATCTTTGTACACCCAGAGAATTTGTTTTTTATTTGTTTTTGTTTTTTTACTTTCCAGTGCTTCTTCAAACTCCAAATCTTTCATTTTATACACTGAAAAACATTATTCACCAGTGTGGAATTTTTGCATGAAAGTCTACTTTAATTTTTATTATTAGCACTGCTTTGCCCCCAATTGCTAGATTTAGTATCCTAAGGCTGGGAAGGATGCTTGAGCAACCATTTGACCCAGAAATAATAAAAATCACAAATAGGAACATCCTATAAGGAAGGATGGTCTCAAGAATAGGCTGATTGCAGGCATATACATGGCATGATTTCAAAGCTCTAGTTAAGGCTCTTACCCCATAAAAATCCCTCCTAGTGTCTAAATCCCACACCTTTGGCTTAAGGATTCCTTTGGACTAAGGATTTGTCCCTTGCTAAATCATAAGTATCCCTGAGAAGCAGTACATTATGTTTTATTCTATCTTGTAAGAGGCAAATTACAGCCATCATGAAGGTTTGGGGAACCCGAATAAAGATGGGTAAAAGTGGAAAGAGGAAACATGGGCACCTATGAGGAGTTTGGGGGACACTGAGATGATTCATATTTAGCTCAGTGTCAGCTCTGAGCCAGCTGAAATAATCTCTAAAAGGGCTGGTGACCTGTTATTTTTCTGCCCATTCCTTCTTTGCCTTGGCTTTTTTTTTTTAACAGATTGACAGAAAACTGAGACTCTGTCCCAAAGAGTGTGGAAGTATTCAGATAAAGATCTAACTGGCCACTGTACTGTGGAAATCAAGTAGGGGAGGGTCAGGCGAGAGAGCAAGCCTGGCTTGCTATTCATAGCTCTTCCAAATAAACCCCAGGGAAACAATCCGGAGAAGAGAAGCCCTTTGCATTCCAGCCCCTAAACTGGGAATGCATAATTATGCAAAAAAATGTAAACAAAAAAGTAGCCAATTGAGAGGGAGGCTGGGAGTGGTTTCTCTGTGGTTTGAAGGTTCAGGTTAGACACTTCTAACGCCTTTAAGACTCTGCTTGCAGAGCACTACTGCGCGATTGTCCTCCGGCCTGCACGCCCTCTGTCCTGGCCCTAGCCCCTTGTCTGCAGCCCTAACTTCCTGGCACTTTCCTTTGTTTCCCAAAGAAGCTCCCCACAGAGAAGCTCCTAGAAGGTCTGGTCTACAAAGGAGTTCAGCTCTAAAGGCCTCATTCTGACCTAATCTTTGGAGTGAAGCTGACATACAGAGAAGGAAACTTCCAACATGTGAGGGTGAGAACAGCAATGACCCATCCATGCAAAAGTGAAGCTTTGCCTGAACTATCTGAATAAGGAATTTCCCTGCTTTTGGCCGTCAGGAAGCTGTGCCCCTGGTTATTCACTTCCTTCACCAAGCATTTGTCGGGCTACTACTAGGTGCCAGGCTGCAAGGTGGCATGGAGGGCACAGTGGTGAGCCCTGTAGATATAGCCTCCTGTCTTGAGCAGCTTTTCCTCCATTGAGAGACCACTGAAAAAGGTAATACATGTTAGAAATGGGGATTCTTGGAATGTACATAAGGAGAACCCCACAATATGGGGGATGCACAGTTCCCCCAAAGGAGGAAGAGGTGACATTATCTGGAAAAGAGGGAAAGAGATACAGGAAGAATAAAATCAGTAGCTATCTATTATAGTGAGGGGTTGAGATTATAAGTGTGGACAGAGTTAGCTAAGGTTCTACACTCAGAGACACATGTTCCCCCCATGTCCCAATGGGGGAAACGGCTGGGAAGCCGGTTGGAGCCAAAGCCGGGCTTGGCTAGGCCAGAAGCACAGAAAGGGAGGGCAGCGGTGGGATGCTCATTCTGGGCATGGGAAGAAGCACAGATAGGAACTAGAACAGTACATCACAGTGGGGTAGTGAGGAGGCCTGTACAAGAGAACCCCAGCACTGGGAGCAGTGGGAAATAAGGTGGCATGGGTAAGCCTAGTTTATAAAAAACGTTTCCAGTTCAATTCCTTGTGAAAGTTATAGGACTCTTCTCAACTGGCAGATGGTTAGCCTGAGCGTATGTCTTGATTATTGGAATAAAAGTATTTGCTTTTTACTTATGATGAATGTCTGATAGCATTTATCAAGGCGTTCATTCCTATACGCCATGTAAGTCTTTACCAGGGAATAGATAATCTCACACTTCTTCCTCCTCTTAGCAACAGCAGAGGGAGAGGGAGGTGGGGGTTCCCAAGAGAAAGGAAGGAGGGGGGGGGGGAAGCCACTCCCTCCAGCCTGGTCTCTGGTTCTAATTAGCCAAGCCCTATCTTTCAGAGATCTGCCTTTTAAAGGAACATAAACAAACACTGCCCAAGGCCCCTAAAAGCCACTAATGCATTTTTCTGAAGGCTGAAAACACATAAAATTCTCACATTTTATAAACAAATGCTGAGAAAAACATGATGAGAAGCAGAACTTTCAACAAGAAGTGCCACTCCAGCCCAGTGCTCAGCTGCCTTTCTAAGAGTTCCTGGACCCCAGCCTCCCAGGAGAAATATTTGTGAAGTCCGAGTGCATTTTCCGGCAGCACACTTAGAGGTCCACTCTGCCTGAGTGTTCATTAGCTGACATGTCTTAACAATGCCTGGGAGGCAGCAGGTAAGAGAGGGAAACTGGCTCTTGCAAAAAGCAATAACATTTTCCTATGTTCCAGTCACATGGAGTACTTTGTAATTAAACTGCGCAGAAAAGTACCTTCACCATCTGGAGTGCTGGGTCTGCAGGCACTTGCTTTTGTTCCAGCCCAGGATGTCTTCATGGCCTAGGGGTTTTCAAGGTCTCTGGCTATGTGGGATTTAGCATCAGTGGACCTTCTCTAATAGGTTGGAAGTGGCTTGGGGTATTGCAAGGAGGTAGGGGCAGTGGAGATGAGGGGGACTTGAGAGGGAGGACCAGTATCTGCCGTTTTCCTGAAGGAATTCTCCCAGACCTGGGACACCCTCCGTGTCTGGACATTGGAGGGCAGGGGATTCAGCACAGGCTGCGTCTAGACAGCGAGCTCTGAAGCCAGATCTTCCAGTGACTACTATAGCAAATCACTTCACCTCTCTGGGCCTTATTTCCTCATTTGCAAAATTCTTCTTTAGACCAAAGGATGTTGTTTCCTTCCAGCTCTAACCTGTTCTGATGCTGTGATCCTGAGGCAAATCCTGAACTACTGGTGGGACAGGGCAGGCAATAGCCATCATGACTGTGTTCTCAGGGCCCAGAACAGGAGGCATTTCTGACGGACGCATTTTCAGGCAGTGTGAGCTGGTCAGGCTATGAAGGGTGTGTAAAGGTTTAATTACTTCATGGTGACGGCTTCAGAGGGAACAGTGCTCCCTTCCCTTAGAATGCCTACCGGATGCCATTCGTGTGCTGAGGCCCACCTGGGTACATCCAGTGTCCAAAGCAGTCATCCCCGATGAAGTGGAGAGCTTGACTTGACAAGCATTTTCTTTTCAAAAACCTGTGAACATCTACCTCCCTTTCCCCAGGCCTGACATTATTATAATAATAAAGTTCCCTTTTCCTAATTATCCCCACTTGTCCTCTCTGAAAACCAGGGTCTGAAAGGGCAGCTGTCACCTTGCTGTCATTCCAAGACCTCAACCCCATTTAATTTAAACCTAGAATAGGTCAATCATTTTAATCAGTTATCAGGCTGAGTAAAAAAGGAGTCCAGCTGCTAAAGGAGCATTGCAGTAGATGAATTAAACCCTAAACCCTGGGCAAACTCTCCCACCTCACTCATTATCTCCTCATTAAACCCTTGTAACCTTCTCCCCTGATCTAATAAGGCCTCAGGGTCAGGTTGTTTGAGGTAGAGAAGGCAGCTGCCCTTTCCCTGGGGACATGGTGTCTCTGCGTGTAGAACCTAGTGAAGGACCTCAGGCCAGCTACACAGACCAAATGTACCTTCATTCAAAAGTATACAGGCTTGGAAGCAGCGGAAAAATTAATTTTCTTTTGCTCCTTTCTCAAAATCACTAGGGCAGGTTTTTGTTTTCTATGTGCCTACAGTGATTGGGCAAAATAAATAGACAAATCTATGGCAGCCTGCATGATGGGTGGGTGAATACTAGGGATACCTTTTTGAGAGTTAACATAAAGGCCACTGCTCATGACAACACTTCCCCACTGCCTCCAACATTGCTCAGTGAGATGAATTTCCTCTCTTTGAGACTTTGTTCGTATTACAACACAGTTATATTTAGGGCAGTGTTGAACAAATTTTTTGCACAAGGGCCAGTTCAAGAAAAATAAGAGGCTTAGGAGTCAATTATACATACACACACACACACACACACACACACACACAATATCTACAACACAATAGCAACAGAACTTTTAACAGTACAGAAATGCAATAGCTGCAACTCTATTTAAGCATTTCGGAGTTTTGTCTTATAGCTAAAAATCTTAAGACCACATGGTTAGCCTGCATTGCAGAATCTGACATCAGTATTGCATCTTTGAATACATTTGATTGCTGAGTAAGACATTTTTGGAGGTGGTTTATTTTGCCTTTCCACATTGACCTCATCAGCTACTTGGATCCTTTCCTTGTGTCTCTAAATTTTGTTGCTTTTAGTTTCGAATACAAATGCCTACATAGCAATGCCTTCCCTTCCAAAGAAGTTCTTATTATGTCCACTTGTTTGGAAATACATAATTTTAATTAGTTGTCTTTCTCTTCTTGTTGGCAGGCATAACGGTTATTTTAAAAGTTATTCAGAAAAACAGTCTTTTCCATGCACATCAACGTAAACATCTTTTTTCTAGTTCTCAGAGTAAGTCAACTGATATTCACCACACACCTGCCTCCTCGCGGACAAATGGGAGAGACAGTGTGTACATCTTCAGCTTTATTAGATGCTGCCAAATATCTCGCCACAATGGTGGTTCCAACATATGCCCCACCCACATGCATAATTGTTCTTATTTCCTCACATCATTGTCAACTTTTGTTGTTGTTTGCTATTTCCTGATTATTTGTGAGCTGAGCACCTTTTCATATGTTTATTAACCATTTATATAGCTTCTTCTGTGAACTGTTAATGTCCTTTTCAACTAGATTGACTATCTTTTTCTTGTTAAGCTAGGAGATTTCTTTTTATATAGGGTGCAAGTATTTTCCCCAGACTATTTTTTCCTTCTCTCTTGGTTTATGTTATCTTTTTTCCATAGAAGATTTTCACTTTAATAAAGTTAAAGTTTATCCATCTTTTCCTCTATGGTTCATTATTTTGTGTCCTATACAAGAGAATTTCCCCCTATTCTAATGTCATAATAGTATTATCCTACATTTTCTTCTAGAAGTTTTGAAGTTTGATTTTTTATATTTAAATGCTAATATATTTGGAATTTATTATGTTTACAGAGTAAAGTGTGGACCTAATTTTACATTTTCCATAATTCTCAATCTTGTTTTAGTGTCTTTTCTTGTGGTTTGTATTTTTTATTTTTATGTCCTTAATCGCAAAATTAGTCATCTTAATCCAGTTATTAATCAAATTATTAAGTTATTTGAAGTGCTTAGGTTGTAATACTGTTGTTTGTTTTGTGCCTAATTCTATCTCTTGGAGGACTCTTCTCAACAATTTGTAATTTTAGATTGTGAGCTTATCTTCAACAGGAGTTTATTTGTGGGTCTGTGTAGACTGACTTAACAAGATTTTCCTTTTACTTCTATCAGTCACCCCTGGTATACCACAGGTCCAAGACCAATCTCTAACATAATTTCTCACCCAAAGTTTCTAAGACTATGCAGATATAAAAATAGTCAACCTGAAACTCATGAAGTGAAGGTTTGTGAGTACAAATTATCAGAGAAACTTTTGTCTTTATATAGAGCTCTGGCAGAGATAGACAAGCTCCCCTGTGCTGCTTGCTGGGATTTTTTCCCTGGTTTATTCTTTCACTGAGGTGCAGCCCTTTGGAGTTCAGCCTACTCACAACTGAGAATATATTTACAGGAAAAAGATAACCACTTGGTAAAGAGATGGGATCTTAAATTTACTCAAGGGCAACTTCAATTCATGTGCAAGAAGCTAAACAAAGGTTTTCTGTATCACAAGTTAAGAACAAGTAATTGTATTGTCAGCTGCCAAATCCCACAGCATGCTGCTATATTCAGAGAACCCTCATCTGTGGGTTTAAAAAAGATACCAACATCCACTTTATTGCTTGAAGATTATTTATTTAATGGTAAAAGAGAGACTTTTGCACTTCTTGTGCCATCATCCAGCCTTTCCCCTATCTTCCAAGAACATACCACCCCACCTGCCTTGACATGGTGAAAATGCTACAGGAAACACTCAGCAAGAAGTTTCTTAGGAGAAACCTGTATGAGAACATGTGTTCTTGTGTGGGTATAAGAGAGTATATACAAGTAGAGACATCCATCCAGTAATTCCTTCTAGAAGTGCACTCCCTGTTCTTTTAGGAGCATATCAATCATGTTTACACTCTCTTGACTCTTAATCACAGGCATTTCCAGTGTTGCCAAAACAGTGCCTACCTACATCTGTTTTCTACTATTGGCTTGGGTTCCAGGGAATGTGTGTGTGTGTGTGTGTGTGTGTGTGNGAGAGAGAGAGAGAGAGAGAGAGAGAGAGAGAGAGAGAGAGAGAGAGAGGACAAGAGATTGACAGTCTTGTGTTGGCTGTCTGGAAATGAGAATGATCCAGGTCTGATGTTGTAATTTCTCCTTTTATGGGCAAAAGCAATGTCTCAGGATGAATGGGTATAACTAAACACGCTGCGACACACCCTACACACAGTGTGTACTCCCTGAACACTCACAGCGCTTTTTGTTGCTGTTGTAGGACAAAAAGTAGAAGACAATTTTTTGCTTCCCCACTCCCAAATCTCCTACCTCCCAGTGAAATGAAGAAAACATTGGTCTTAAAAAGAAAACAAAAATCCTGACTTATGTAACTTTCTTTCTTTTCCTTTCCTAGTTTTCAAGCTATACCACTCAACATAATAATGAATTAATTTTTAATTACATAAGTAATATCCTCATTCATTAAAATTAAAACAATAGAGACAAAGCAAAATTTCTCTTTGCCTACTCTGCTAATACTACACTGTTCCCCCATTGTGTATCCTTATGATCCACTCACCATGTATGCTTTTAGATTTTTTCTAAGTGTATACATTCACATATAAGAAAGCATATATTTTGTTTGGTAGGAAATTATTTCATATATACATTGTGCCATACTCTGTATAGTATAGTACAACTAGCTTTTCTTACTTAAAAATATATGTTGGACCCATTTTTCATATTAGTACCTATTGATTGGTCTTATTGTTTTTAGTGGAAACATAGTCTTCCATAGAATGGATGTATAGTAGTTTATTTGATTATTTCCCCCCAAATGGAAATTTGTACCATTTTAAAATTTTTCACTATTACAAACAATGCTATGATAAATTTCCTTATTTATATCTTTGAGGGCACATGTGCTAATATTTTGTTTAGCATAGGTACTGAGAAGTGAAATTACTGGGTAAAAGGGTAACATTTGCTTCTTTAAAGCAATAATAAAAATTATCTACTTTATCTAATTATTATCTATCTATCTATTATCTATTTATATCTATCTATCTATCTTCTATCTATCTTCCTACCTAAATAGTACCTATGCTTAAAAAATTTCAAAGTCAGGATAAAATGAAATCATAAATCCTAAAGTAGGCATAAAAAAGACAATGTATTTAATTAAGCCATAGCCATAAGCACATTAGATGTGAATAGTCTAAATGCAGCAATTAAAAAACAGATTGTCAGATTGAATTAAAAGAAAAAGAAGCAAAATTCAACTATATGCTACCACAATAAACCCACTTTAAATCTATAGACATAGATAGGTTAAAAGTAAAGGGGAAGAAACAAACACTAATCAAACACTAACACAAAGAAAGCCAATGTGCCTATATTAATATCTGACAAAGTAGACTGAAGAACAAGGAATTATTACCAATGAATGAATATTACATTATAATAGAGAGGTTGATTTACGAAGAAGACATAAATATCCTAAGTGTGTATATACCTAACAAGACAGTTTCAAAATACATGAAGAAAAAATTGACAAAATTGAAAGGAGAAATGGATAAATCCACAATCATAGTTGGAGTCTTTAGCATTTCTCTCTCAGTAAGCAACAGAACAAATAGAGAGAAAATTAGTGAAGATGTAGATGACTTAAACAACACTCTCAACCAACTTGAATTAATTGGCATCCAACAGTAGTAGTACCTCAAAAATGTTACAATATTTAAATCACCCAAGGTATGTTCATAGAATCCACTCTAGCTAATTTTAACAGAAAGGGACTTATTTAGGGATATAGAAAGCTCATAGAACCATTGATGGACTTGATGAAACAGACTCCAGGCTAAGCTCCAGGGAATTGAGCTCAAAAGAGTTCCTACCTTTGCCATAATAAACAACAGAAACAAACCCAAAAACATATCAGAAATCTTCTACAACTTCTGGCTCCAAGACACTGCTTCTGCTGAGAAAGGCAAATGAGTGCTCCATGTCCTGTCTTTTTAAGCAAAAGCTAGTTCTAAATCAAAATCTTTTGTATATCTTATTTATGGAAACTAAATGATATGTCCTCTCCCTTGGGGCATGGGAAATGGTAAATTAGGATTGTTGTTGCTTTTTATTCTGTATTGGAAAACTGAGATTTAAACTGTGGGAAAGTATTAAAATGTGGAAAGATGTCTAGTAGATTGGTGGCAACACAAATGACAGTATCTACTACAGCTATCATTGAAAAAAAATTATTTTTGTTAATTTACATTGAGCTGAGACTATAAAAAAGTTGTTGTAGAAATACATTACATTGATGAACATCTTTATTTTTCTCACTTAAAATGCATCTATATCAATTACACATAGATCTGCCCCATTTTGTTCATGGTTGTATAATATTTAATTGAATGGATAAACCCTAACACAGGTTTCCCCACTATTTGAAAGTAGAGCATTCCTATGAAACTTTCCATAAGCTGAAGTGGTATAAAGAAGCAATTGCCATTATTTTATATAGAAACAATTTTGAGCATTTCCAGGCCCCAAATTCAAGCATGTACAATGTCTTTATTTTGTTCACAATGATCGAAATGCTTAATTATGTCCAGTTTTACGCTAAGTTTAACACCCTTATAAGCTCTTAGGCTTTTCTGATTCCTTAGGACACATCTTGCTAACAGATGCACAAAATAAATTGAGATAAAACACAGATGCTGAGAGACACAGCTTAAAGCGATGGAGGCTTGATGCTGAAGTGCTGAGTGTAGTTCTTGGAGAAGGAGCTTGGTGGTATCATTCTCGTTGCCTCCATAATGGCTCCTTGCAAAACAAATACTGAATGCTATTTTAGCTTTTCATCTTTTTTTCAAAAAACAGGAAATCCTCTTTGGATTCCCTTGGGTCAGAGAAAATAGGTACTAATGTAGGTCTTTCATAAAAATGAAATGGCATAATGTGAGCTTTTGAAAAGTGAGGGGTAACTGTATATTAAGAAGACTACTGGTATAGTCCTCTAATGATAGAAATTCAAGTTGTTTCCTAAATTTTACTATTATTAAAAAATTGTCACGGGGCGGGCCGGGTGGCTCAGTTGGTTAAGAGCATGAGTTCTGAGAAATAGGGTCGCTGGTTCGATTCCCACATGGGCCAGTGAGCTGCACCGAGCTGAGCTGCCACTCAGCTGCCAACAGGTGGCAGGATGGCTCAGCTGGTGAGAGCACATGCTCCTAACAACAAAGTTGCCAGTTTGACTCCCGCATGGGATGGTGGACTACGCCCACCCACAACTAAGATTGAATAGGGCAACTTTTCAAGCTGAGAGGCCGCGAGCTGCTGATGGGCGGCCGGATGGTGACTGGACTTGGAACTGAGCTAACTGCGCCCTCCACAATTAAGATCGAAGGACAACAACTTGGCTCTTTCCCTTCCCCAATTCCCTCTTAAAAAAAAAAATGCCAAAATGCAGACCCTGGCACACATGTGAAATTATTCCCCTTCCAAATGACAGCTGGGATCTCTTTGCTTTGTTGTTGTTCTTTTCTCCATTAGAGGGTTTTCCCCTTTAAGTAAATGTATCACATATTTTCAAATCACTTCTTGAATAAAAGTAACAGCAATAAAAACAGACTTATGGCAGAGGTAGTTCTGACGCCAGCTACTTTCGTGACTTTAGGCAAGTCACAAACGTTTTTAGGCTTAGTTTCATTATCTATAAACTGTAATGGTTGGAAATGGTGAACCTCTGAGGCCCAGGTAGTCACACTGTGGTCTTGACTAGTGTTCTTGAGATATCTGACGTTGCTTTAACCTTTTGGAGCACTGATAACCATGACTTTCACTTTTTCTGAAAGTCCCAGGAGGGACCATGACTTTCAGTTTCTTCTTGTGTCTCTATCTTTTTTCACCTTCCCAGCACCAAAACAGCACTCCAAAGAGAACAGGTGCTTAGTAACCTAATTACTAAGAGATGGGACAACACTGCTGAATGAGGTGGTAGTGAATGGATTTGGACAAAATTCGAATTTATCCATCCATCATTCAGCATAATCATCCCCATGCCCTGCTCCCATTTAAGTTCTAGAATGTTTATTTCTGAAGAAGCTGTATGTGCTTCCCTGTGGTTGAGGAATTGAACTATACCCTCCTGATTCTAGTCTCTCTGAAGGAGTTTTTTTTATTTTAAACATAATTTGCATTAACCAACTGGGTTATTTTGTATTGTAAAGTATGGCTTATCAGAATAAGTGATATGCTCCTTAAATTTGTTTTGTTACTGTGTACTCTGTAGTCCTCTAGAAATTTTGGAACCCTGAAATACCCAAATCCCCTCATGGAAATCAGGCACAAGCCATTTGGAAGAGTTTTGTTTGGCTATATCTGAAAGTATGTTGTAAATGACACAATTTTGTTCAGCTCTGTGATTATGAAGAAAATGCAGAGCCCTGAACAATGGGTTAAATGAGGTGGATAACCTTGCAACATCATGGAAAGAGCACAGGCTTTGTCAGGTGGCCCAGGGTGCAAATCACATTGTGCCCCACTAGCTATGTGGCCCTGGGGTAGTCATTTTACATCTCTGGGCCTCAAGGTAATAATACTTTCTTTTCAGTGTTTTATTATGAAACTTTAAAGAGGATATAAAACATGTCTATTGTAGGGAATCTCCCAATGATGGTAGTTAATATTATTTTTTTTATTATTTATTTTTTTTTAAGATTTTTTTATTGGGGAATTAGGGGGATAGGAACAGTGCTGGGGAATTGGGGTAAGGGGAACAGACAAGTTGCTGTTGTTTTGTTCTTCAATCTAGTTGTGGAGGATGTCGCTTCACTGGCCCAAGTTGGCACCATCATCGCGCTCTTCTCTGGCGAGGCTGATCAGTCGCCGGCTTCTGGACGACCGCTCACTGCGGCTGCTGGCCGCTCATGCTGGCTGCTGGCTACACACAGTAGCCCATGGCAACCCACTGCCACAGGTGCTGCAGCCTACGCCGTCGCCGGCGACTCATGGCAGCCCAGCTCCAGGTTGAGCTGTTGTTCAGCATCTTAGCTGTGGAGGGCAGTGTCACTGGCCCTCATATGTGGGATCCGAACCGGAGCCCTCTGGCATCCCAAGCGAGTTCTTAACCGTCGCGCCACTCGGCCGGCCCCGGTAGTTAATATTATTAACCATGCAGAGTGAAGTTGATGAATACAAAAGATATTCTAGAATAACTGGTATTCAAGTGGTGGACTGAGCACAAAGCCAGACTGAAGAAGGCAAGCACAGCTTGGACAAGGTGTAAGGCCCTTCAGCTTCCACAAAGCTGGCTCAATGGAATTACGCGATGTCAGCTCACCAGACACAGTCTACCTCCAGGAGCTTGCATCAGAAATATGTCCCCATTCACGCTTTAATATAGTCCATAAAAAAATTGTTCATTGTCTCTTGGCATGATCTCTATGCCAAAAATACTATCTAGCTCTTCATGCAGAGGTACCTGCAGTGTGTTGAGTCACCCTAGAAAGTCTCCTTGTCTTTTATCCTACATGGGCCACCAATTCTGCATCCTTACCCCTCCATACCAACCCTGCCTTCACTCAGGCTGTTATCTTCTGTTTCCTGGACTCTTACATTGGCCTTGTCTCTAGCGTCACTCCGCTACAAGCCGTCTTTAATCTTGCTGCCAGAGCGATCACTCTACTGCCTCCCTATTGTTTAAAGGATAAGTCATATTCTTCTGTAGCACATATAAAACCCTCCATCATCTCTCATCCACCTCCGGCCTAGCCTGCCATTGCTTCTGGTTATCCTCTCGCCGCCCACCTCCCAGACAAACTCTACTGTCCCCCAAATGCTGATCTACTTATGTGTCCTGTGACACTCCATGTTCTGTGTTGCACATTCCTGGCTGGAATGCCCTCTGCTAACTTGTTCACCTGAGCAACGCCTGCTTTTATGAAGCCTTTCCTGACTCCTTCACTCAGTTCAGGGGCTCTTCTCCCCCTATGCTCACCCCGTCCTCCAGACAAACCTCACTAAAACAATCACTTTGCTGCAGTGCAATGGTTTGCCTGTGGATTATAAGTTCTTGGATAATAAGAACTACATGTATTTTCATATTTATATCCCCAGGACCTAGCATAACACCTGGCACATAATAAGTGCTCAATAAGTGATGCTAACTGTATCAGTTAGAAATGAGTTTGGCTACAAGTGATGGAATACCAGACAAATAGCAGCTTGAAAAACTAGGGAGTTATTTCCCACAGATAACAAGACCTCTGGAAGTAGGTGGTTGCTGTACTGGTGTTGGCTTAGATGTTCACCGATGCCCTCAGAGGCCTTGGCTCTTTCTGTCTTTCCCCTTTCAATCTGTTCTCAACACAACAGCCAGAAGTCTCCTGTGAAAGTGTAAGCCCACATCACACGTCTACTAGCAACCCTCCAGTGATTTGCTCAGAGGAAGAGCCAAAGTCCTTCTACGAGCATTCAAGGCCCCACCCAGGGTGAGTGTCTGCTTTTCTTTTCTCCACAGTACTTATCATCATGTGGCATGCTATACCTTTCACTTACCATATAATATATATTGACTTTCTATCCTGTCACCACAAAAATGTAAGCTCCGAGGAGGCAGGGGATTTTGTGTGTTTCGTTCACTTCTGCATCTCCAGCAACTACCATAGTGCCTGGCACATAGTAGATACTCAATAAATATTAGCTGAATAAATGAATAAATGGATCTTTCTGCTCTAGCTTTCTTAGAATTTTGGCTTTGTCACCTCGAGGCTACATGATGGCTCCTGCCTTCTAGACATCATGTCCATGTTCAAGGCAGAAAGCAGTGAGGGATTGAAAGAGTGGTGCCAAACACATGGGTCCCTTTCTATTAGGAAAGCAAATTTTCCCCCAAATTTCAAGCTGACTTCACCTTATATCTCATCAGCTCAGGTTATGTCACAAGCTTCTGCCGATAGTGAGAAAGGGTAGGAAAGCAGGTAGATAACTGGGTATATTGCTATTATGAACACAATTGGGGGAAGGAGGGAGGCTAAATATAGAATAAATAACTAGCAGGGTCTGTGGTGAAAATGCTGAAAGAAGAGCCCAAACCTTAGGAACAAAGTGGGAAAGGCACCAACCTCTCCTCACATCATCTCTCTGCATCTCATTCTTTCTTTTCCTAGATGGCCTGGCCATGGCCACTGGAGTAACCTGAAGTGGGCAGGGAGCCTGTGTTCTGAGGCTCAAGGAGTTCATCAGAGACATTACTGTCTGTTTCCTCGAAGTTTACCAGGTCAGCATATACGGGGTCTGACAGTTAAGTTAGCAAACTCATCCTAGAAAAGGTGCTACACACCACATTGCTGAATATCACTACAGTCACCTTCTAAGTATTCCCCTTGGGAAGATATGCACCAATGCCAGAGCCTAGTCCACCGTTCAAAGCAACTTTGGAACTCTTTTTCTGAAATGGCCATCAGAGCTGTCATCGTATTACCCTTGATGTCCTGAATGTCATCAAAATATCTTCCTTTCAATATTTCCTTTATCTTCAGGTAAAGAAAGAAGTCACTGGGGGCCAGATCAGGTGAGTAGGGAGGGTGATCCCATATAGTTATTTGTGTACTGGCTAAAAACTCCCTCACAGACAGTGCTGTGTGAGCTGGTGCATTGTCGTGATGCAAGAGCCATGAATTGTAGGCAAAAAGTTCAGGTCATCTAACTTTTTCATGTGGCATTTTCAGCACTTCCAAATAGTAAACTTGGTTAACTGTTTGTCCAGTTGGTACAAATTCATATGAATATTCCCTCTGATATCAAGAAAGGTTAGCAACGTCATTGGAACAAGTGCCTGAACTTAATTGTCAGGCCTCGTATAATAGCATTTAAATGATTGCATCTCTCAAGCTCACAACTATGTTTGGTCTTGTTCAGGCAAATAGCTCCTTCAGAACCTCTGACCTTGGTCACCATGGCGCACTGCCCAGCCTTTGTGTCCCCAGACTACATATTGATGAATAAACTTTGGCAACTGTTAAGTTTCCTGTAGGTGAGTCCAGTCATGAAGAAGTATTCATGCAGTGTCCTCCGGGCTGCTGTGTGTTTTCCCCAGAAACAAGAGAGCGGGACCTGGAGCCTCCTCTGCCCGGCAGGCCTGCACTGCTTTCTATGCTCCAGAAGTGACTGAATGAAGTTCATTGGAACTCGGAGGGAACCATGCGATGTTGTCTTGGGTCATGATTCTCGTGACACATGTAGCACAAGGCATCCCAAGGAGAAAAGACAAGTCAGTAGAAGGTGCCAGGACCTTGAATACTGAGGCCCGAGGCAAGGTGTCACAATGAAATTCCCTTCAGTTATTCCAGGTCTAACCTAGATTCCATCATGACACTTGTCACTGTTCTTAACTAGGTGAGGGACTCCGTGAGAGCAGTGACTGTGCCTTTCATCATTTTGTACCTCTAACACCTAGCACACTGCTCAGTGAATGGTAGGTGCTCAATAACTGGGCACTGAGTGAATGAATGAAACAGTCTCTGAAAACTGAGTGTGGGAGGGTGGGGCCCAAGGGCATCCTATGTACCCTGTCAGTGGTACGGTATTTTGCCACAGCCTTTACATTAAATCTAAAGATTTTACCCAACTTCAAACTTAGATACTTAGAGTTTCTTTTCTACTTTGTTGTCCTAAGCTCATTAGCCTCAAGTTCTTTTGCCCATGGTTGCCGTTAAAAAGAAAGAGGGAAAAAAATGTCAGCTTGTCCATAGGGTTTGAAAAGTTATCAAACAGTTGTCAAATATCAAGGTAGGTTACTCACAGCTCAAGAATTCCATGATTCTGTGATTCCCTCCTAGCTTTTTTAATGTGAGAGTATTTAAATATTTACCACTAAGGAGGGTAACCAATCCAAATAAGCTTGTTAGCGTAATCCCTAAATATCTCTAATTGATCATTACTTTAAAAAAAATGTAGCATCTTCAGTAGCTAATCTTTCTCTCATTTAACTAAAATATCTGTCATCTCCAATGTGATATCTGAAGGCTGAGAGTCCCCAACCTTGCTAAAAGAGAAAAGACATTTTTCCTGTATCATGTCCTGGAGTATTTTTCAGGGCTTACAATGGTCGAAAGGGGATCCTCTCCTGTCTCCTATGCCAGTCAGTAGCATTCTGTTCAGACTGTTCCCACACACTCCCACCCAAATGAATTGTATTCAAAGAGAATAGGTTCCTACCCCGAACACTCCATCTGATTTAGAACTCTGGCTTTTGCTGGCCTAAGAAATCAGAAAGAAAGAAAAGCTATAATTATAATCCTCCACAATCGTGAGCATCCTTAGCCTTGGGAAATTTTGTCAATGTGATGGAAGAAGATAGTGGCTTCTCGATTTCTGCCATGTTAGATATCCATGTGGCCCACTGTTTCTGCTATTGTTCCTTTCTGCTGTAAGGAAAAAGTGCATATGAAGTCGCTGGCTACACAGGACTGTCCTATGTGATGTGATGCCATGATTTGGCCGTCCCTTACAGTACAGCTTTTCATTCCAGGACAGCCATTGTGCCGGCTGTTTTGGACGCACCTTGGCATGAACACAGAAAGTCCATACAGCCGCCCACAACTTGATCTACTAGTTGTGAACGGAAACTTTTGAACACGTTCCACCAGCTGCACAATGGTACCATTTATTACTTTATTCTCAGGGGAAAACGTGTGCTGTGTGAATAATACCAGGGACTTATGTAAGCCTCTTCATTTTCAGGGAGCTTTACGGGTGTCAGCAAATTCACACAACACCCTGGTAAGGTAGCAAGGCATTGTTATGCCTCTTTACAGAGAGAGAAACCAGATCACAGCCTCAGATTTTCCCAAGGCCAAATGGACAATAAGTGGCATGGACTCATTTCCAGAGAGACCCATATTCTTCTGCTAGAGAGCACAGACTATTTCACACTTACAGAATGATTCCACAGGGTTTTATCCTGGACCTAACACATGAAGATAACTACCCTGACTTTTAACACATCTCCTAATGCTGCCTGACCTTGGATTTTGTCCATATGGGTGAAAAGGGCAAGACAAGGTCAGGCGAAGGTGTTGCATCTCTCACATGCCTTGTCATTAAGGAATCATCCAATCCATGATCACAGGCTCATGGATGGAGAAACCGAGTACCCATAAAGCCCCATGTGAAAAACAAAAACAAAAAATTCTTCCTACAATGTAGGACGGACTGGTTAACTTCAATCAATACTTAGGAGATTGAGAAAGAGTTTTCCCTATCAGCTCCAGGAACATGCTAAATACTTTCTAGAGTGGGTTGGATTGTGGCATCCAAAAATATATATGGCCAAGTCCTAATCTTCAGTATCTGTGACTGTGATCTCGTTTGGCAAAAGGGTCTTAGCAGGTGTAATTAAGTTAAGGATCTCAAGATAAAATTATCCTGGACTTAGAGTAGGCCTAAACCTAATGCCAGGTGTTCTTATAAGAGAAAGGCAGACAGAGATTTGATACACAGACAACAGAGAGAAAGGCCATGTGAAGATGGAGGCAGAGACTAAAGTTATTCCATTACAAGCCAAGGAATTCCACAGACTGCCGGCAGCCAACAGAAGCTAGGACAGAGGCATGGAACAGACTCTCTCTCAGAGGCTTCCGAAAAAACTAACTCCACCAACACCTTGATTTCAGGCTTCTGGCCTCTAACACTGTGGGAGAATAAATTTATGCTGTTTTCTTAAGCCAGCCTACTGGTGGTAATTTGTTACGGCAGGCTGAGGACACTAACACACTGTCTCAACTCCTTCTTCCTATCCTCAGAGTCATACATCTTAACTCAGTTTAAAGCTAACTACATCCCATGCCAAATCTTTTAATGTGTATGTGTACATGTGTGTTAGAAGGTATTATAACTCTAAAACGGTTGCAAATTACTCTCCTAGATAACAATCATTAGTGAATGAAAAAATGAAAATATTCTGACTTGTCCCATTCTGAAGGTAGAAGGGACATCATGAAGGAAGAAAGCCAAGAACCAGTGGTGCGGATTCAAATTCAGATCACAAAGCAATCGTGCTCATACCTTCTCATCTCTCGGCCCTATAAAGAGCCAGGTAGTAAATATTTTTGGTTTTGCAGGCCCTGAGGTCTCTGCTGCAACTATTCCACCTTGCTGGTGTGATGCAGAAGCAGCTGTGAACAGGCAAGTTTCTGAAAGAGCATGGCTGTTGTATTACCATTGTATTGCTGCATAATAAATGACCACAGCAGGTACTCAATGAATGAATAAAGGAACAAATATTGGGTTCCAGAAGAGATTGAGGAGATAAAATGCACCCAAATATCCTAGTGTAGAGTCCACTCCTTTGGGTGGTGTTAAAAACAATCCAGCCTCTCCTTTTGGGTATGAGACAAGGCATGACCTGGGGGAGGCCTGGGTGGCCATGAGCTCAGCTACCAGCACCTGTGACATTTCCCTCAGGCTCCAAAGTGAAAGCACTGTAATTGCATGGGTCATGTAACAGTGAAGGTCAACCCAGCACACTTTATCTGATCACTGGAGTGAAAAGCCAAGCAAAATTCTCATCAGCCTTTCCCTGAGATTCTGGGCTCAGGGTCAGGATTTGGGTCTCCTTAATGATAGGTTGGTTCATCTGGTTGGGCACTAGTGCCACAGTCCAAATGAGTGCCATTTTGTTTCTTGGTGGGTAAAACGAATGAGATGGGAAAGACTTGGACCACACTGAGAATCAAAAGCACGATAAACACAGTTCCATGGGAAAGGCTTAACATTGTTCAGTGAGATCTGTTATCCAGTTATAAAAGGATCCGTCCCCTGTATTTTCTAATTGGAGACACTCCCTGGGAGGGGAAGGACCATGTTATGTATTAGCTGAAGCCATATCAGTGAAATAGTATTTGTTCTGGAAATTCTAGGAGGGAATGTTTCAGTCTGTGAACTACCCAGGACCCCAAATTCACAGTTTGCCAGGATAAGAGGGAGTCCTAAGGACCACCTGCTTCAATTCTCACATTCTAAATAAGAAGAAAACAAGGCTTAGAGACATATTTCCCAAATGCCTCAAGCTAGTTAGTGGAAGTGAAGGAAAAGCCTATTATAATTCCCTCTAAAATGTTGTTTGTGCTCCATATTCTCTCCTTTTCATTTGTCCTAAGCTTTTGCATTTTCCTGCAGGTTAGCATTTTAGCCAGAATTGTGCCAGAGGTTACTGTAGCTCCCTGCTCCTGTTATCACTTTAAACTTTGCATTTCAGAATGTTGAAGAAAGTGCTCTCTGCCTGGATTTTCATAGGTCCTTCGCTGTTGGTTGCTGTTTTAGATAACATATCCAGGCTGTTGGTAAGCAACTGAATCTGAGCTTCAGGGGCAGGCTGTTTTGGTATGTAAACAGTCTGCCTGGGTCATTAGCAATCCTTGTACTAAATATCAATATCCAAGGACTGTAGGAAGAGGTTTCCAAAAGTTTTATTTGGATTTCTACTTACTTATGGCTGAGTTTTCTTTAAAATGGGGAGCTCTGATTTCCCTGTGCCCCCTTAGCAACATCCTAAATCTTTGAGACAACTCGCTTCTCATTGGACACCCTACCAGTGGGCGATATCTTTCTTTGCCCTAGCTGTCCCCAGGATCTCAGGATCCCTGTGGCTTCTGCCCCCATTCCTTGTAGTCAGCCCCATCTCCAGACCCCCTGTAGATCAGTTTGGGAGAGCACAATCTAGGGGCCTGAAGTGCTGAGCTCTCACCAGAGAATTCACTGGACTATAATTCCCCAAATCCCTTCTGCAGTCTTGCAAGGCCTCAGGATAGCTCAGCATGATCTTTGATGGTCTCTGTGCCAGTGGTGCCCATCCTTTTGTTCTATAGTTTGTTTCCCTCAGTGCTGCTTGCTATCCCTCCCTAGCATGACGGGTAGGCCTTTCACCAACACAGCGTCGTCCACCAACATTGTGCTTCAGTTGTCCTCACTTGTCCCGTCTTCAGCTGCGGGACATAGTGACTCTTATGGGATTTGGCACTGCTCGTTGGGCTTTCACTTCACTGTTAAAACTCATTTATTACATTTGCCTTGCTATGTTTCTAATACTGCCCCCTGTGTCACCACTTTTACTTATGTCACTCTTTTTTGTTCCCCAGAACCATCATTCTTGAAGAATGTGGGACTGATGCTCCTGGGTAGCTTCAGAAATACCATGAAGTCACCTACAGAAAGCTGCCTCCATGCTAAGAGCTCCAGGAATTAACTCTGCTGTTCATTTGCTCAAGTGGGGCCTCTGCCCCCACTCCCTGCCCAGGGCTCCATCAGGTCAGTGGAGATTATGAAGCAAACTCTGTCCTCACCTCCTCCCCACATACTGTACCCTAGTTTCTTGAGGAAGGCTACTGAAGCCTTGTGGCTGCCACCTCTGCAGGTCCTGGGAACCCCATTCTGAGGCCCCTTACTGAACTCACTGCCCTTAATACTCTTCTTCTTTCCATTTTTCTAGAGTAGCTGCATGCATGCAATGAAGGCAAAGCCTGTTATGGAAGCCACGGCTGTCTTCGCACAGAGCACTTACCTTTAGCTTCTGAATCCTGGACCATGGGCCCTGAATGTGCTGCTCCTTCTTCGGCAGGCGGATTCCTGTCTCAACTCAATCAACTGAAGTCTGATCCTACAGGAGAGATTCAGTTGTTTCCTGTTATTATCTTTTCCAAGTATTGTTTTGCAACTTGAAAAAGAGCCATTTTCCAATTTGATAAGCAAAAGTGTTATGCTGGACCATTCAACAAGATCTTGACATGACCCACCTAGGGAGGTGAGGCCCCACTCCCAACAGGTGCCCCCTTTGAAGACTTACTGATATAGATTCCCTCTAACAGAAAGAACTTGTCAAATATTACTTTCTTTGTTCACATTATTAGAGCAATTACCTTTTATTGCTTCCTAAATTATGAAATTGTATTATGATATGAAATACATTTTTTCAAAGTACATATCACTTCCTTCTTGAAATGCTGATATATACCCCTAAGAACTTTCTTTTCCTCTGTTAGAAAACCAATGTTATAAAATGTTAGAAGAACCAAATGGAAGGGCGGAAGCCACACAAAGAACAACTTTGTGGGACCCAGAGAGAAACAGAAGAGTCCCTTTACAAAACTACCTTTACTGATGCTTTCCAGGCCGAATAATATTCTCAGAAATGGGTATGTGTTCTGTCTCAACATATACACCATACCCATCACTTTTTAAAACAGCATAGCTCTATGTGTTATGCTGTATACAGTTGACCCTTGAACACAAGTTTGAATTGAGTGGGTCCATTTATATGCAGATTTTTTCAATAAATACTGTAAATGTCTCTTCCTTATGACTATCTTAATAACATTTTTTCTCTAGCTTACTTTTCATAAGAATATAATATGTAATACATGTGACATACAAAATATTTGTTAATTGACTATTTTGGTTATTGGTAAGAGTTCTGGTCAACAGTAGGTTGTTAATAGTTAATTCTGGCGGAGTCAGTAGTTATACATGGATTTTCAACAGTGTAAGAGGTCAGGTCCTCTAGCCCCCATGTTGTTCAAGGGTCAAGTCTATTTCCTAAATGAAAAAATTCTCATTTTCAGCCTCCGGAAAAGCCCTGCTTTATAAATGTCTTGTTTCTATTTCAATGAGTTCAATATAATTCTCTCCTTACACCAGCTGGTCAATTTTGCCATTTGCCATTAGATCCCTGAGAAGCAATGTGAAGACCTCCAGTCCAGATAGTCCAATGGCAAACATATGTATGAACTCAGAACCCTAGCCAGGGGCATGGAAGGGCTGTGTGTGTGTGCATTTTGGGTATAGGGCATGGAGGCTGGTGAAATTCTGCTACAGAAACAGAGATCACAGGTTGCAGGGCTCTCCTTTGAGCTTGACTCGTTTTACTCTTTGCCTCTCCCTGAGCAGTAATGAGGTCTAGTGAGACATGTCATAATCCCAGGATGTGAACAGACATGAGATTTTGATCATTCCAGTACAGCAGAGGCAAGGAAAGAACATCAACATATCTACCACAGACATACGGTAACATGGATCATTTGATTACCCAGGCTGGTTAACTCCATATGGTCTTGTCAGCCTTGGCCCCGTAAAGCACCACTGTACAATTTATCACGGCTGGACTGGCTCTTCAGAGATATCCTGCAGTGGTTAAGGCTGTGCTGACAAGAACACACCTGAAAGAAAGGGAGGGGAAAAAGATGGTATTAATGGCTCCCTTTCATGCCAACAGGATTCAGTGAAAAGGGAGCAAATGGCTTGGTCATTTTTTAATGCCCCCAAAGTTTACTATGTATCCAGGATATTTGGGATACTATTTAATATTTGATATGCTTCAATTATTTGAGCAGTAGACAAAGTAAAATCTTAGTGAATCACATCCATTAAAATCCTGAAAGCTTTCCTTACCTAAAAATAACCATTAACTTTTAGCCTACATTTTACATGAGGAAAAACAGGTGTTTCAAACGAAGCGTCCCAAATTCTTAGAAGAATCAAAGATAAGAAGCTCCTGCCAGCAACTTCAATGTCACTGGCCCAATTTAGCAGTGTGGGCCTTGGCAGTGGTCCCACTGACAGGACAGAGGACTCTTTGGGAAGACAGAGCCGATTTGAAAGCGAGTGTTATTTATAAATTATCTCCAGATGGTCCAGTTCCTACGATTCCTAAATTGCTCAGATTTTCAGAGTGGATATTTTAATCATAGATCATTCGAGGTTGATTTGTTGTATGCTGGGGACACTTTTGAGAACTCAAATGGCAAAAAGAAGGCAAAAGAGTCTCTCCTGGCGCTACTCAGGAGACTTGCTCTTGCTTGTGTTGCTTAGTTAATCACCATTTGCATTCTGCTTTACAATTCACAAAGCCCTTTTCTCAGATGCTCAGAGGGGTCTCCATCCTTTGCACCTAGGAGGGAACCAAACTGAATAATTAATTAACTGTTAGAGCATATGTATGTATGGCACAGATTAGGTGTTAGAGTTCCAATTCTACCTGCTCCCATAAGCACTTCCCCACATTGGGAGCCATGTCTGATCTACACTTAGCTATCTCCCTCCCTCCCTCCCCTTCCCCCTCCTTCTTCTTTTCCTTCCTTTCTTCTGTTCTTCCACCCTTCCACTGTCCCTTTCTTTATTTCTTCCATTTATCCAACAATTGTTTATTAAGCCCTCATTTTGTGCCAGGCATAGGGTTAGGTGCTGCTAAGAGGTCAAAACACTCTTCCTTCAGATGACAATGGAGGAGAAAGGACCTGAGCCGTCCCTCAGCACAGAGCTCTGTAGAATCTCATGAATGCCAGCGCATGAGAGTCTGCTTTGTGCAAGGGAGAACACCCTTCCCGTCTCTGCTTCAACCAATGATACATGCAAGACTCTGGGGAAAGATGATCTGCCCGAGGTTATAAAAGTACAAGCCAAGTCGGTGGGCAGACCTCTTGGGCCTCCAGACACACTTGTCCATGACTCTTCTGTGTATGTTTTTGGTTTAGCTGAGGGAAAGAGGGACGGTCCTGTGTTACTAGAACAGCTCAATGGACCATAGTTGAAAGAACGGCTTTGAATCACAGACAATGCCTAGCTCAAAGCAAGCATTTGATAATGTATAAAGGGTCATTAATAAAAAGTGATCATTCTTCCCTGGTTCATTGATTTGTATGCAGAAAATATATAAAAACAGGACAAGAAAGGTTTACCTAAAGGAAAAATGACTGATACAGCAAGGAAATCATAGGAATATAGAAATGCTATTCATTCACTTGGAAGGCCAATTGCTGGCACAATATATGCTTGTAAAATTAATTTATAAATTAATTATTTAGGAAGAATAATATTGTGGTTATTCTAGCAATGATGACTGACTGCCACAGATGTAAGAATGCAAAAATATATATATAGCAAAAAGAGAGCTAGCCCAGAGACTCTCAACTGGTATGCAGCAAAATTGCCCAGAGGGCTTGCTAAGACTGGCAGCAACAGGCTCACCCTCAGGGTTTCTGTTTCAGTAGGTCTGGGGTGGGGCCTGGGAATTTGCATTCCTAATAAGCTCTCAGGTAAAGCTGAAGCTCCCCCTCCACCTGGGAGCACAGTGAGAACCCCTGAGATAGAAATCAAAGGGTGGGGCGGGCAAGGGGTCCATGACTGAATGCAGTGGGCATACGGTGTACGGGACTTTGAAAAAGGATTTGGGCAAGGTTGTGGAAAACTCTGAGTGCCGTTTTTGACTTTGTTTTTCAAAGATATTTTCTAAAGTGATAGAGGGACATTCAATGTTTTTGATGAGCAGCAGGATGGATCTCACAACCTGTGTTTCAGAAAGCTATCTCTAGTGACAGCTGAGGAGTCTAGGTCTCTTTGAAAGCAGAACTTATCTAGGTGGAAACTATTGCTATTCTGTATAATTTCACGATACCATACACTAAATGGTATATAGAAATTAAGTGAAATGATATAAAGTGCACTGGAATCATCTTTTGGAAAAAAAAGCCAATATTAACAATATAATAATATTGATTTATTATTAAAATATATTTTTAATTTAATATATATACTTTTAATTAAAATTTTGAAAAATACAAAAAGAAAATAAAATCACCTATATTCCTACCACCTCCAGAAAACTAGTAACTTTTTAGTATATTATTTCTTCATCTTTTTTATGCACAAAATTTTACTCTTTGTGTCATAACCATACTGACCATACTGTATATAAAAGTGTTTTCCTACTTTACTTTATAAAAATTATTTTCTTAAGTCATTATAAACTCTTGCTAAATACAGCAGTGGCATTTGAGTATGCTATAGCAGATACTGATGTTTGCCTATCTAAGAGTCATATCCTGGCTTTTTCCCTGCTGGTTGAATCCTACTGTTTTTAGGCCCATGCCTCACTTACTTGACATAAGTAAATCTTAATTAAATACAATCACCATGGTAGTTCCCTCTCTCTTGCCAGTAATTGAGTTAATGGCTCTCTATTACTTTAGAAAATGTGGAAGTTTTCTTTTTTTTTTTTTACTTTGACAATCAGAGTTCCCCATACTATAGCAGGTTGAATAGTGGCCCCCAAAGTTACAAGGTCCTAATCTCTAGAACCTGTAAACATTGTCTTATGTGGAAGAAAGGTCTTTGCAGATGTGATTAAATTAAGGATCCTGAGATAAGATTATCTTGGATTATCTGGGTGGGTCCTAAAAGCCATCACAAGTGTCCTCATAAGAAAAAATATCCCATTTAAATATAAGCAAAATATAAAACAACCATTTCACCACCAACAAAACATTCTGTCCAGCAAATACAGCAAATGTTTCACTTAATTAATAATCAAGAAAAGGCATACACTTGGAACTAGAAAATAAATAACTCCTGGAGATCTAATGCACAGCATAGTGATTATAGACAACAATATTGTATTATAAACATCAAACTTGCTAAGAGGCTATATTTTAATTAGTCCCACCACAAAAAAAGAAATGATGATGTGATATAATAGAGCTGTTAGCTAATGCTACAATGGCAATCATATTGCAATATACAAATGTATCAAATCAACATGTACATCTTAAACTTATGCAATGTTTTATGTCAAATATTTCAATTAATAAAATAAAATGCATGCAATTTTATATATATTAGACAAAAATTTTAGTTTGCTACTACCAAATACTGGCAAGAATGTGATGCAACAGAGATGGTCATGCACTTTTGAGTAGTGAATAAATGGGTACAACATTTTGAAAAAGAATGGGGCATTACCTACTAAGAATGGATATGAAGTATACCGCCAGCAATTCCACTGTTAGGGATATACATAGGAATAGAGCAGTTCTCAAACATATTGGTCTCAGGACACCTTTTTATTCTTAAGAATTATTGGGGACACCAAAATGCTTTTGTGTATGCGTGTTATATTTATTGATAGTCACTGTATTTAAAATTAAATTGAGATGTTTTAAAAATGGTTTATTTATTGTATAATAATAAGCCTATTGCATGCTAAGATAAACATTTAAATAAAAACTAATAAAAAAAGAAAGAGTACAAATAAAAATTTGACACAGACACACAGAGGAGAAGGCAATATAGAAATGGAGCAGAGCGTGATTTGAGGGTTGGAGCGATGTCGCCACAAGCCAAGCAGTGGCCGCAGCCGCCCGAAGGTGGGAGAAGCAAGGAACCGATTCTCCCCTGGAACCTCCAGAGGGTGCACAGCCCTATCCACACCGTAATCTCCGCGCAGTGATGCTGATTTTGGACTTCTGGCCCCCAGGACTGTGGCAGAATAAATTCCCATTGCTTTAAGTCACTAAGTGTGATTTCCTAACAGCCACAGGCACTTAATAGAATACCTAGACCAAATCCTTTAAATATGTTGTCGTCAGTAAGAAAAGAAGTGCTATGGAAGGAAAGGGTTTTCTTGAAAACGATTTTCTTGCTCTTAAAAAGAGATACATGGGGGAGGGGCAGGAGGAGGAAAGTCATTTCTTTTGTTGAATGATGTTTCATCGACATGAAACATTAGCGCTGTAAAACCACCCTTTGACACTGAGGCCTGTCAGCCTGAGAACAAGCCGATATGCCAAGGATGGGAGAGCAGAAAGGTGAAAAGAACTTGGGCCTTTGACAACATAATCAAACTGCTTTAATTCACCAACCCTGGGACTTCCCTATTGTGAAGCTTCTTCTTACATGAGATAATCTTACTTGAGGTTCACATGAGTCTTAGGCTATCTTTCGTTAGATTTTCCCTTACTTTCAGGTGAAAGCAACATACAGATGCATGCATCAAATGAATTAGACCATAATTCAGGAATTGGCATACTGTTGACCTGCCTGGTTTTGAAAATAAAGTTATTTTTGGAACACAGCCTTACCACAGACCACTGTCTGTAGTCTTTTGCACCACAACAGCAGAGCTGAATAGTTGTGACAGGAATTAAATGGCCCCCATAGCCTAAATTTATTCTATTTGGCCCTACAAGAAAAAGTGTGTAAACTTTTCCCATTCTTGAACATGACCATTGCTTTATTGTTGAATATTGCTTTTCTAGCTTCTCTAAAAATTGTCCTCTTTAAGCAAGTTTTTTAAACCTATCACCTGGGCATATTCCTGCATATAAGACCAAGTCCTATTCATAGAAAAAGAGTCTAATAAAAGAATATATAATGGAGGCATGGAAACAATTTGCAATCATCTCCTAACTCATCTGGCATCTTATCAGAGTCTGGCAAACGTTGCTGTCAAATGCGTGAGACTGCATTTTCCACATGTAAATAAATACAGGTAATTACAACAATTCAAAACTGCAGTCTAATCTAGAAGAACAAGAAAAAAAGCTTTTCCTCCCCTATTTTAAGTTTAAATCAGCCAAACAAAATTTCCTCGTAGGCTGAAAGATGTTGGTGGAACTTACATCACAGAGAATGTTATTACAGCTGAGAAAGAAAGGGCCCTGAACCGAATTTCTAGTAGGCAAGCCCGAGGCACCCTACTTCACAGTTCGCATTCTGTGCTGGGGAGATAAGTATATAAGGCAGGACTCAAAGTTCGTCATATAAATGCAGCCAATTGTATATTTAATTGATGTTTTGACTCCATGCCACATTCTCTCGCTCTCCTTTTCAGAAAGTTCCCCATGCTGTACTGTGCTCTAAAGGCACCTTCCTTTAAATGACCTGGGTGGGAGGCAGTCCTGCCGTTAGAACTGTGGCTGCACAAAAGCAGATTGCAGGAGGGAGTCACTGACCAAATAACCTTTTGAACTTTGTGGGAAAGTCAGGCTGCCACTGCCCCTGCCAAACATTTCTACTTGCTTCCCTAGAAGATGCTTAGGAGTCTGTCTGTCTCTTGCTTCAGAAAGAGCAAGATGATCGCATCTTCTGTTTATCTGGGGGCTTCCAGGTCTCCCTGGGGCAAAACCCAAATAAACTGGCAAGACACATAAGTGATCTGAATAATCTTTGAAGATGAGCCTCGCCTTGTGCTTTTTTGTCAGGAGGCGTCATCTAGCATGAGCCTGGCATCCTGGAGAAAGTCCAGAGTAAATAGCCCTGAAGGCAATGCTTCATAAACGCCTAGGATCTGGCGGTGCTCTTTACATACACACTCTGCCAAATGCAGCAAAAACATCACCACCAAACCCTCAGGAAAACAACTAACAAACCATTGAGTGCAGTGCGCCAGACTCAGAATGGACACTCAAGAGACAGAAAGTTTCAGCTCCATGAATATTCAACAAGAATCAATAAAAGTGCTTTTGGAAAGCACTTTTAATAAATTGAAACTTCCAGCTTATTCCACAGTTACCTTCTTTCCAAAACATCTGATACAGGAGCCTTCCACTTCCTTTCCCAAAGAATGCTGGATGTGTGCTAGGTTTTCCATATCAACCGTGCAAAACAATGATTTTTCCCCACTCATTTTTTAACTGAGACAGATATTAAAATCTGTGGCTGAGAAAGCACTTGGGTTATTGAAGGTTTTCAGCTCTTGTAATATTTAAAATAATAATGATAACTCATAAATAACTGAAGTAAATAACATTTTTGATTTAAGAAGTTAGGAAAAGAGCAGTTAAAACTTGAGTGCCTTTCTTTTTCTAACTTAAAATAGTTTTGATACATGTTATCTGTCTCACATTAATTTAGGTATTCAGCCCTATAAAGGGAGCAGGGATGGGCACTATATTTCATAGCAACTGTGGCTCAGAGTGATTAAACTGACTTATTAAGGTTACATTGTTTTCTTGTTAACTATGTTTATGGCCATTATTAAAGCAGTCTATGCCTCTAAATATTTTAAAACACAGAAACTCTGAAAATTTTTGAAAATTATTCTCATAATTTAAAATAAACAAAACTCATCCAAACAAGGAAAAGAGCCTGATTTGACATGAAAGAGCAGGTTTTACATTCAGACAGACGTACATAATGAACTGGTGCTTCAGGCAAGTTACCTGGCTCCCTGAGCCTCAGTTTTCATCTGTAATATGGACATAATAATATCTACCAGGCAGGATTGTTGTGAGAATTAGAGAGAAAATATGCAAAGCCCCTAGAATATGGTAGAGCCATAATAAATGGTATTTATTCACATTGTGGAACATTTTCTTGCAAGATGGCATTAAGGCATCAGTTGTTCGGGTTTTACCTGTAATTAAAAACATTTCATATGTACAGGTATTCTATTACAAACATTTGTCTCTATAGACACACACTGCCTAATAGAAAGCACATATATTATCTTCCACGTAAACAATCCCTAGGGTTGGACATATAGTTTTCTATCTTCACTCTTACAAACAACACTGTGATGAAAATCTTTACACAGGAACAATCATCCACATTGAATGTTCCGGATCAATTTGCAGAAGTAAATTACTGGGTCAAAGGCCCATGATTCTTGATTTCAAATTGTTTTCTAAAAGGATTATACCAATTCTCAGAGCAAAGGTAGTGCTCCCATTAATCTGTCTCCATCACTCTGGAAATCTGTGCAAATGTGATCACAAAGAGAGCCTGTCTCCAGTTTTGATTTACGTTTCATTGGCTGCTCTAGTGAGGTTGAAATTTTCCAGATATTTGCTAAGGCCATTTGAAAAGTAATTGTTCTTTTCTTTCTCATGTTTGAAGTCTTAGTGTTTTTCCTATAGATTTGTATGAGTTCATTATTTATATGAAAAATGTTAACCTTGCAGAGTAACCCTGACAAACATGTGGGCAGGGACAAACAAGACAGAAATGATGTGTGAGGGAAGGACAACTTTATAGGGGTCATTGGTGAATCTATTTGGGTCTCAGTAAAACTGGGTCCCATGATTTCTTTAGCTCTCTGAAGGTGTACAGCATCCAGAAAATGAGAAAAGAGGAAGAGAATCAGGTCACTAACAGTTGTTGAACATTAAATGTGAGTATTCAATCTTTTGTGTGCCAAATATTTATTGAGCAACTGCTATAAGACTTTGTTCTATATACCAGGATATCACATTGAAGAAAAGAGACGTGGTCTTCATTTTCATGGAGAATATTTACTGAATGCTTTTTGAACATCAGGTGCATTTCCAGAGGTCTTTTCCTCTGCTGACTCAAGAACTCTATGTGGGAAGTATTATTATTTCTATGTTTTTCAAATAAGAAAACTGAGTCTCAGATAGGTTGGTTTACTTGACCAATAGCAGACAGCAAGCAATTCAGTGCGAGAGTCAGGATTTGAACCCCGGCACACAGGCTCCAAAGCCCATATACTTCCTCTTTCCTAACAGATAAGATAAAACCTCAAGTACAAGCAGTAGTGTTCTCCTGTAAAAACAGCAGTGCAGGCTGAAACTAACTGTGCAAAAGGGATCTACCTCACTGGGAAAGTTACAGTCGTTCCATGACCTTTAGAAAATTTTGTCAAAATATTAAAAACTCTCTTGCTGTCAGTTATGAATGTATAAGGAAATGAAAAAAAATAGTAGAGCAAATATTTATTTAGCACACTGTAATCTAACAAATTAGAAATACTGAGAATTACAGTGTTTTGCTTCTTTATAAAAATGCATCAAGAGTGGTTGGAGCAGTGCCTGCCTTCTATCATATCTTATAATACAGAGAGAATATCTTTCCTATATCTTGATAAATTGTCAGTCGCCTTTCTAAATTTGGATCAGCTTCCATCATTTTATCTTTTGCTCTTTCAATGGCGTGACATATCAGAGAGTTCATTTAATGTGATTTTTTTTGCCAGTATCACTTCCTCTGGGACATTTTCATCCTTTTTGTCACTTTCCTCATTTATGGCAATAAGTTCACCTTCACTAAGTTTCTTGAGTCTCTAGAATGAATCCAGTGTCAACATTTTCATTCTGTACCCTATTTTCTGTACTCCATTTATGTTAAATTTGAATTTCACTTCCCACGTTATCACTTTTTGTTTCTTTCTTCTCTTTCCTTTTTGCTGGCCAATTCCCTCCATGGATTATCTTATCCATTTTTCTAAAATGTCACATGGGTTATCACTAGAAGTCAAGTATACAACACAACTACATACTTTGATGTCCGTGTGTAAGCTGAGTAATAGATGCACAGTGACCAATCACCAAGAGACTTTGAAAGAAGTGGCATGATTGGTAAATAACTGATCCTGATCACATATTTGTAAAAAGATGTGTATCGTAAAGACCTAGCAGCAAAGTCTGTACTTCATGCAAGTACTTACAGTTCATATACCACGCTGACTATAATCTGACCATGTTGTTTTGGATGGGACTGGTTTTATTTAACTAAACTAAACTACACTGTGGTGACTGAAATTCACCAATACTGGAATCCTGCAAAGTGAAGACTATTGTATTACTTTTGGGCTTCTCAGTACTGACTTTTGTATCACTGTAACACTGAAATGATAAAATGTTTTAAAGAAGGCAACACTGATTTCATTTTGCCCAGCAGTTTTTCCCGTTGTATAAAATAGCAGGGCATGGCCACAGACAGCACTATTGTTTAATCATTCAGTTGAGAATCCAGCCCACATGCCTTCTCTCCTCACCCCAATGGACCTGCTCTTTTAGGATAATTCCATCTAGTTCACAAAGCAGTAGTAAAGATATTTCCTGTCTTCATGAAAAACACTTCCATCCTCTCCCTGCCCCGGGGAGGAAATGGAAAGAGAATGCTTATGCATCACAACAGGATGTAGAGCTGTGTACCTGGGTCCTCCCCCATGTCTCAGATTTAACACGCAGTCATAACCCAGGCACAAACCTAAGCACTATGCCATATGTGCAGGTCCCAAGAGAAATCAGAACAGGCCTGAAGGAAGTTCGTCAGGGCAGCAAGCCCCAAAGACATGGAACATTCTTTGCCACGACACTCAATTTCCTTTGTGGCCTTGTTTTCACGAGACTTTGTGTATCAGTTGAGAGGGTGGGTTTGAGGGGCACGACGGCCTGTGTTTGTTTCATCGTGGTGTAGAGTTTATTGTTAAAGTGGGAAGAGAAACACTGGGAGGTGGAGGAATCTGAAAAGGGAAGGGTTAGGTTCCCAGGATCAGAGTGCATCCTAAGATCCTCAGGTTTGGACAAAGGTGTGTAGGAATAAGGGGAGACTGTCTTAGTTGGGGTTTCCCAGACACTGATCTTGAATACAAACAGTTCATGTGGGTGGTAATGCCAGGAAGACCAGGAGAGTGGAGAAACGAACCATGGAAAACAAGGAAGCAATATGCCAATGAGCAGGCTGCTAATGTGGGCTTCTGGGGCTCGGTCGCCCTGGAGACCTCTGCGGGGTGATGTAGGAAGTGCCTGAGAGTTGTCTCACCTAAGGAACAAAAAACTCCTGAGGACCGCTCGACCTCCTGGTTGAGGGCTACTTGCTATCTTTTACCTTCCCAGTACTTGTAGCCTGCCCTGCATGTAGCACAGCACACCCCCAGAGGCCAGAGAAAGCCTGGAGGCAGACAGTCCCAAATTCTTACAGTAAAAAGCCATCTGGAGTTTAGAAAATGGTGAGTACTAATGGGTACAGGAAAGGCATCAACAGTATCTGCTATTGGGTTGTAACTATAGCCTAGGCACTGCTCTAAGCACTTTGAACGGATTAACTCATTCACACATGCATGCCTATAAGGTAGGTACGAGCACCATCTTTTTATAAATTAGGCCCAGAGAGGTTCAGTAACTTGCCCAAGCTAACAGGCTAGCAAGTGGCAGAGGAAACACTACAAACTATATGGGAAGGCTTCATGTAACCTCTACAACATCTTCTGTAATATATGCTTGATCTCCATTTCTTTTTATCCTCACAAACTCTCTTAGATTTTTAAGGCATGCTGTATGACTATGGAGTAGCTTCATTTTTAAGTAAGATCACTGAAGAACTTAAATTTGAAGCAAGGCACTTTACATGAGCAGGGTGCCCAACAGCATAAGGTGTCAGCCAACCCTGGACAGGATACCTGAGCTTAGATATAAGAAATACCCTTTTCTTATTTAAGCCACTGAGTTTGGGAACCTTGTCATTGCAACAGCCCAGTCTGCATCCTTACTCACACACAGGATCACATTAGCGTTTTAGTTCCAGCTCCTGGACACCAAACACGAAATAAAATACATGGACCCAGCCCTGCCACCACACCAAGACCTTATGCACGAGGTGCTGAGCTAGCGTCTGTGTACCTGCATCCCCACCCGAGTCATGCTTGCTTCTCCTCTTGCTTTGGCTGAAAGAGGGCCCAGCCTCTTCTGTAATTTCCTTTCCTTGGGCTGGGAGCTGCTACAAGAGACAACATGACTGAGCCCTCTTTGCCTCCTCCACGAGTCACTGCTTGATTTCGAGTCTGTCTCACCAAACCAGTCCTGAGGTCTCAGTGCCCAGAGCTGTCAGCAAACCTCCCACTCGCTGTTTGTGTTGGCTGGTGTCACCCGGCCACTCTGGCGGTGTCGGCTAAAGCTGTTTACTGGCTTCGTTTAAAAACACCTTGAGGTATGCTTACAATTCTGCTTTGAGCTGCAATATGGACACGGATGGGAATGAAGCTAGAAAGTAATGGAGATAAACTAAACACAATAAAACACAATTATAATGAAACTATATGGAATAGCATGGAGGAATTTTTGAAAAAGTGGTACGTTATTTAAACCCAATATTACATATGTACTATGTATATAATTTCAGGAGATCTTATCTTTATAGAGCTCAACCATCCATATACCACGGGGTCAGGCCATGTCCCAGGCTAAGTGCAACTCTGCAGCATATTCTTCTAGGCTAAAACAACAACTAAAAAATAGTAGACTTAAAATATTAGTTTAATATGCATGAGAAATAATAGCATCTACAAAGAGACTCCTATTGCAAAAGCTACTACACGAGCTTCCTTGCTGACTTTGGTCTGGTCAGGGATCATTTGATAGTGAGATGAAGGCAGAATCAGACTATACAAAGCGGAGAGCTAAAAATCAACTCACACAGAAGAGCTAACAGCCTAAATTGGGTGAGACTTTAGAAACCACCTGTCTAATCTCCAGGAAACAATGGCTCAAAGCAAAGATCACACAGCCAGTCAGTGACAGAATCAGGGCCCAGATCTCATCTCTTCCACGCTCCACAGCCCTTCATGGTTTCTCTAGCTTAGTGTCCTTACTGTATGATGATGGCACACGGCACCACATTAGAGGAAAACTCCTGAGTCTCAGAGTCCTTCGCTGTCCACCACCCTCTTATTTCCTGGAGTCATGCCACCTTCCACCTGGCTTACCCAACTCTGACCCACGGGGCCTGGCCACCTGTCTTGGCTTTTTTTGTGGGAGGGGATTAGTCAGAAGGGAAAGTTAAGAGGAAAGTAGGGTATGCTGCTCTTTGCAAGTGGGGAGGCTGAAGTAACAATGACAGGAGAATCCTCCCTTCTTCAGGCCAAAAACAACATCCAGGCATCTACATTTCTGCCTCCCACCTCCCACATGCTGACACAGTCTCTTTGTCTTGGATTGAACTTTTGAGCACCAAACCCATTGTTTCTGTTTTCTTTCTCCCAAGAGTTAAATGCATTTCAGAAGTGTTTCTAAAAGTAATGGAAGGGAGGCTTGTGACCCAAGGCAGAAGAGTGCTGCCTGGGTTTTCCTCTTTCTCTGGAGTGACTCTGTAGGAGAGGAGCTTACTGGAACCAAGACGGTAACATTCTCCAGGCCTCGGTAGACACAAACTCTTATACGAGTGATTCACAAAAAGCCAATAGTGAAGGGACATGAGTTCTTTCTACCTTGAAAAGATGGGCCTTGCTTCTGATGAACTGTAGGGGACAGGGCAGGAGTGTGGCTGGTCCTTGGTATGCTTTCATATCAGTAACAGCATCTATTCCCAACCCTTACCTCAGCAGTACCTCTTAATGTAACATTTATCATTGCTTAAATAGTTATTACAATTCCCAAAAAACAAACAACAACAACAATAAAAAAAACCACTTAGGAGCTTGTGATCATGATTATCATTTGGTGGTGGGGTTAGCTTACAACTTCAAAATGTAATCATGTGGGGCCGGCCAAGTGGCTCAGTTGGTGAAGGCTCACTCAAGAGTGCGCGCTCTGAGCAACAGGGTCGCCGGTTCGATTCCCGGCCTGAGCTGAGCTGCCACCAGGTGGAAGGATGGCTCAGCTAAAAAAACAAAAAAAAAAATGTAATCATGTGGAAGAAGACCCCACAAAAGACAAGAAATGGAGGAACTTAGTATGTTGCACATAAGCACTTTGTGCAACAAAGGTCTTTGTCTAACTGTGATTAACCTGAGTATGTTCTGGAAGAACTTCTTAGGGGGACCATAGAGATGTGCAATGTTTAAAGTACCACACCCCCTAATTCCTCTGATTCTTGGTTATGGATCTTTAGGCTAGTATTCAACCCAGACATACTTGGGAAAATATAGCTAAAGGACTGACTTATGTGGAAGATCTAAAATGGGTATTACATCTGTGCAAGTCAGAATTTCATTAAATAACTATAAAAGGGGAAGATTAAAGAAATAAAGTATAGTAAAGAAATAAAGGTGGTTACTATGTGCCAGGCATCATCCTGAGTGCTTTATATATAACTCATATAAGCATCATAATGACCCCATGCTCTAGATATTATTACTAATCCCATTTTACAGATGGGGAAATTGATGTCCAGCATGGTTTGGCAACTTGCTTAAGGCGACTGAGCTACTTAAGTGGCAGTCAGGAATTCACCCGAGAAAGTCTGACTCCAGACCACATGCTCTTAATCAGTATGCTATATTGCCTCTCAATGTCTAGAATACAAGTGTCATTCTTCAAATAAAATACAACATTTTTGAGATGTGTTCATTCATTTAATATATATTTAGTAATGGTATATCTGTGCCAGGCACTTCCCACAAGGAGCTGAGGATACAGACAGCTGAAATCGACTAGCTTCCTGCCCTCTGGAGATTACATTCTAACTGCACAGATTAGAATTGTGTAGAACAAAAAATAATCATAGAAGTAACTGAAAATAATGTAAGTTGTAGTAAGTACTTTGAGAGAAATGAAGCTCCTAAGATATTAAATAAAGGAGGGGACGCTCTTCACCAAATTCTCCATAGAAAGCTGGGAAGCTTGGCAAGAGATCGCACGCAGGTAGTTTATTTTGTGAAGTGACCCCAGGGAAGAGAAGTGGGAACTAGGGAAAATAAAGAAGAAAAGCTGAAATTAGGGTATAGTGTCAAGTTGGTCAAGGCTGTGGTCCATGGGTAAGATACTGCTGTAACACTAAGGAACCACATAGAATACACCTCAAAACTGTCCACCCAAGGGACGGGAGAGTGAAGCAATAGCCCATCAGCTCCCACTGCACATAGATCAATTCCCTCTCCTTCCCAGGCTATGCATGCAAAGCTCTCGATGGCACCATCAGAGGAACTTTGGAGCAGAAACCAAAAGAAGACAGGTACTGCAGAGGCAAGCTACTATCAGGTGACACTTGGACAAGGCTGTTGCTGTCACAATGGCTGGAATAAGAAGTGGGCTAAGAGAGTCTGAGGCAAGCGCAAGAGATGATCTGCATAGGCGGGTGGGTCACAGAAGGCTTCTCTGTGGAGGTGGCTTCTAAGCTGAGCTCTAAGGAAGAGAAGGAGCTAAGAATAGCAAGAACTGGAGGAAAGCATTTCTAGGCACAGAAGATAGCATGTTGAAAGGCCTTGAGAAAGAGCTTGCATTGTTCAGGAACTGAAAAACCAGGGTAGCCATGGTGAGTAATGGGGTGAGGCAGCCCATCATGTTAGAGTAAGAGGGGCAGAGGCCAGGTGATACAGAGCTTGGAGGGCATGATAAGGATTTTATTTTAAGTAAATACAAACTCATTGAAGGGTCATAAAAATGTACCCTACTTATCTCCAAGAACCACAGGTATGAAGTGAGACATCTTCCTACAGTGGAAAGGACAAACTGGTTGACAGTACTAATGACCAGAGGTCCACACCAGAGCCAAGGGCAAGGTTTCCCTCTAAGTCAGGGCAGGACAGGCAGTTTGACCTGCGCTGCGGAGCTGGGGTCAACAGGCAGGAAACTAATCTCTAACACATTGTCCATGAGGACAACTTAGAACTAAGGCTAGGATGGGACCAGGAGCAGGGCTGGACGGCTCCTGCTTTGGGAACTCCTAAGAGTCAGGGTGCCTTGATTTCTTTTATCTGGTGTCAGCAGTCATCATCGTTTTAGAAAAAAAAGTCCCAAATCTTCAAGACTTGGGAGAACAAGAACTCTGTAAGGAACTCTTCTGCTGGGAGCTCCTCACTCTTCCCTTGAGCTTCATTTTCATCCTTCCTGGGAAGTCTTTCTCTTTGATTTCTGCTATAACTGCTATGTTGGGTCCAAAGGGAGGCATTGACATTCTGGTCCAAGCCTCAACAAAACCCCTTTCCCTTGAGATATTTGTAGAACAAGAATTGCCTGTCTATGTTTATTTAAACATACTTGCCACATGATTAATGAGCCACATGAACTGCTTACACTAGGGGATCATTAAACATGTAATTTCCATTTTCCTTGCCTACTTGACCTTTCCTTAGCTTACAGGTATATCAATATACATCCTGTCTCTGTAACACCTTTTATGGTTGTGTTAGTCACAGTAGGCTAGCTGCTTAGCAAGTACAAAATTCCACCGGCTAAAGGCAATAAAAGCTGATTCTCATTCCTGTCACTGCCTTATGCAAGACTGCAGGAAGGTTCTGTTCCACACAATCATTTAAGGATCCAGGTTCGTTCCTTCTTATAGTTCCACCTTCTTCTAAGTCTTTGGAATATTCTCCATTTGGCCAGCAGAGGAGCAAAGTAAACATGCAGAAAAGGTGCCACTGCTGTGAAGGAAGGCACATTCACTCTGATGAGAACTAGTCTCATGGCCCCCCTGGGTGCACAGCGATTGAGAAGTGCCATGGGTCAGGAACCCAAGAAGAAGAAGAGACCTTGGTGTGAGTGGGCACCTGAGCCTCCACCACAGTGGTGAAGGATAATGCTGTACCTTTCTATCCTTCCATGAAAAACTCAGAAACTGCAAATGTACTTTGCGTGTAATAAAGGGCAGGGATAAAGATGCATGCTTGGCTTCCTAAAACACATACAGTAACATTACAGAGTACTCAAGTACAT
Organism: Hipposideros armiger; assembly: GCF_001890085.2. Classification (NCBI taxonomy): domain Eukaryota; kingdom Metazoa; phylum Chordata; class Mammalia; order Chiroptera; family Hipposideridae; genus Hipposideros; species Hipposideros armiger. The sequence continues at coordinate 228,831 of NW_017731472.1, forward strand.
TTAGGTGTCTTTCTCTCTAAGACTCTATAATGGTGAAACTTCTGAGCCTGCAAAGGCTCTTTTTTACCTTTCTTTTCAATTGTGGTAAAATATACATAACATTTGGAATTTACCAGCTCTTTCCTTCGTTTCGGGTCACCTCCAAGTCCCCTAGCAAGGAGCCAGCAGTGTGTCACATGGCTCGCTGTTCTCCAGCTTTAGGTCTTGTTCAGGTGGGCTCTTCTGGAGCCTCTCACCACTGCTGGTACCTGGTGCCACAGGCAAGGCTGAGAGCAACGCCGTGGGGGCCGTCACCTAGGAAATGTTCTCCAGGATGCCACCTCTCGTGATGCAGGAACAGCGCTCCCCATGGGTCAAAGCCTGGCCATGATGGAAGCAGAACTGCCGAGCTGAGCTCCTCTCCATATCTCCTGGAAGCTGGAGAGCCAGCTTCCCAGTATGCATAGCCAACTGTGGGACAAGCCTGGAGAACAGTCACCAGCTTGACGTCTTTATCCCTCCCTCACTCCCAGCTCCCCTAAGTGCTGAGCACAAATCTCACCCTTGCTGACTCTTTTCCCCCAAAGCAAAGCAGCTCAGAGAACAAGTTGCCTATGCTCCCAGCTCTATCAGTCCCTCATGCAGGCCCCTCATGTCTGATTTTCAAGTTCATGTACATTTGCTTTTTGATCTTCCCTGGACATCGTAAGTTCTCTGAAGACAGACAAGCTTGTGTCCTATTTAGCCACAGCACAGAGTACCACAGCTATTTATTGGCAGACAATGAATGAATAAAGGAACAGTGATATCTACCTACACAGCCTCTTTGGTGACCTAGCTATTCCCAGGCGGGTAGTGAAAAGCTGCCATATTGTTTTTAAAAATGTTATACACATAGGGATTTTATTTATACAATTAACCTTGTTTCTGATTTCTCTAAATCTGACATTTTCCACTTAACAAGTAGAGGTTAATATTCACCTGCCCTGTAGGATGAAAAACATTATCAGATTCCACTGAAATGATTTGTTTATGTTTTCTACCCAAATAATAATAATAATAATAATAATAATAATAATAATAATAATATTCTTTTTTTAAAGTCCAGCCAAGATTGCCCCTTCCCTGTGCTGGAGCCCAAGCAGCAGTGGAAAACCTGGTAATCAGACACCTAAGCTCTTCACAATGAGCAATGAATGATTCTTTTCTTTCTCTCTTCACTAGTCTTTTCTAGTCTTGCTTACCATTTCACAGCTTTGTTAAATATTCAGGTCAAGGTCAGAGCAAGGGACTATCTCAGGGTGGGAGAAACTGAATTTAGCCACACAGGGCCTCTCCCCAATGAAAACATTTAGCACCCAGCCAAAGAGTCTAGATTCCAGACGAAAAAGAAAGAAAGAAAAAAATCTCTCTTAAGAAAATGCCAATTTTCCTTTGCTTTGCCCCAAGCTAACCCTGTTTCAGGTTACAAGGAGGTAGCTCCCTACAGAAGTGAAAGTGCTAGACCTGAATTCTATTTTTAGCACTCACTCTGACTCTCTGTGACCTTATCCTGGCCAATTCGTCAGCTTTGTCCCTCCCCCACCCCTAATCTGGTTCTAAACCTCCACCCTCCTCCACCCTCTCCTTAACTACAGTGTTGTGTGTAAGGCTCAGGATGATTTTCCAAAATCTCAGATCCAAGAGGTCTTTATAACAAGGAGCCACTAGTGCCAACCATCCTAAAGGGATTTCTGGGAATGAGCCTCAAGAGGCTGGCTCTCTGCACTTCTAACATGAAAAGTCTAAAACGGGCCATAAGAAATAGACAGAGGGTACATGATCTTTCAAGGGGATGGAATTCACAGGTTACATTAAGGCATTCGAATGCCCACAAAATCTTCTCCTATAGGAAGCCATGGCAAACCACTCTGCATCCAGCTCAGATTTTAGGATTTTCCCACCATCTCATGGAAGCCATTAGTAGCTCTGGCATTCATAGATTGTTGAAGAAAAAAAACCATGATCTTACATAGAGGGGAAGCAAACCACTTCCTTTCCGAGGTGCTAGTAGTCCCAGTGTGTTTTGTGGAAAGGAAGGTGATCGTGTGAAATAGTTGATGACATGGTGCTGTAGCTGTTTTGTTGGAGGCCGTGTATGGAGCCTTCCTTGAGAAGGAATGCTTTGGAGGAGAATAGGTGGATCAAACCCCGACTCTACCTCTTAGGATCTGTGTGACCTTGAGCAATTTACCTCATATCCCAGCTTCAGTTTCCTCTATACCTCTAAACCTCTGTGGGGTTTCTAAATGCACCTAATCATATTTTAAGACAATTGAGAAAATGCTTGTGCAATGCTTAGCATGGTATCTGAACATGTCAATTACTTTGTGAATGTTATCTATTAACAATAGCAATAATACTAAGGCTCATGAAGAAAAATATTATACCCAGAGAGCTCATGAATGATGAGCAAATAGAATTGATTCTATGGGGCTGTCAGAAAAGTCATGACTCAATTTTGCAACAAAAAACAAAGAAAAAATACATCATGACTTTTCCGACAACCCAATATTAACTCCTCTATGGCCCTAAAGTATCCTGATAGATACAGCTGACCCTTGAATAATGCAGGGGTTAGGGGTGCCAACCCCCTGTGCAGTTAAAAATCCTAGTAGAACTTTTGACTCCCCAGAAATTTAACTACAGTCATCCCTCAGTATCCATAGGGGATTGGTTCCAGGAACCTAGCAAATACTAAAATTGGCAGATGATCAAGTCCCTTATATAAAATGGCATAGAACAATGCATATAGTTGGCCCTTCACATCCACAGAATCCCAATTGCAGAGTCCCAATTGCAGACTGAAAATACTGTTTTGATTCCTGGTTGGGTTGGTCAAATCCACTATGTGAAACTGAGGATACTGTGAGCCTAGTAAATATTTATTGAAAAAAATCAGCATATAAGTGGACCCGTGTAGTTCAAACTCATGTTGCTAAAATGTCAACTGTAACATGGCATTGTACTCTTTACTTTTTATACCCCCACATTCTGAATCCCCTTTCTTTCATTGCTGTATCACAATACCTCCTCTAGAACCTGTCCTATGGCATCTTTGTTGAGTGAATGAAAAGTAAAGTCAAATTGATGAGCAAAGGAGTAAGCAAATGAACAAATACTCTCTTGAAGGGAATATTTGTATCATTAAACCCAAACAATTGTTTCTTATATAACCTATTTCTAGAAAAATAGCATTTTATTTATTTATTCTGAATTCTCCCCCCTTTCCCCTCCTGTCTCTCTGGAATGCAAAATCTCAGATTCAGAGTAATTCTCCAAGATTTTTTTAGGTGCTGAAAGTGTTAAACATGGTCTCAAAAACTGTGGGAGATTTTTAACAGGATGAGTCCATTTTCAACCCTGCTCTGACCTCCAAATGTGGAAGCCAAGCATTTTAGGGCGGATGAAAGGAAAGAGAAGTGATTACTGCACAAATGAGCATCTTATTATGGAAATCACTAGGTCTTTGAGGTGTGCACATTCTGAGGTTTCTAAAGTAAGAACTGTGAGCAGGCAGAATGAAGCAAGTCTTGCTTTGATGCATTTTCTTGTTCTGGAAGTGGGCAGGTGCAGTTTTCTGCAGATGCCACAATGCCAGGGGGGCCCAGTTCAGTTTGTAAAATGTTCTCTAATTCATTAGAAAAGTTGCAGTAAATATTTTGAAAACTAAGAGAATCAACCTCAGCAGTTTATCTCAAATGGGAACTTATTCAAACCATTATTCAAGCTTATTCAAATGAACTTGAGCTCCTACTAACAGGAATGGCAATGCAATTTGTGAGTCCCAGTGTCAAACGAAAAGGTAAGAGTTTTGTTAAAAAAATCATTAAGCATTTCAAGGTGGTGACAGAAGAACATCAAACCAAGCAGACGCCCTTCTGAGCAAGGGCACCTGTGCAAATGCACAGGTGATAGGCCTTAAAACCAGCCCTACCTATAATGACTACTAATAAGACAAGCACCAGGACTCTCCAACCCCTCCATAGTCAGGCCAGCTGCTGCAGCAGAAAAACAAAAAATAGACACCATCAACACCTCAGCACCAGCTCTCCCGGGACCTACCACATTTCCTAGCTTCTCTTAGAGGAACAGTTTCCACTAGTGTTTTCCCCTCCAAGTCTTCAGTGTCCATAAAGCTATCTAAAAAAGAACAAAAAACAAACAACACCCCCCCACCCCCACCCCCGCCCCCATCTCCAGCCCTACAGAGTTGCCTCCCTCCCTAATACTTTCAGTTGGTGTTGAATGATGTGCCTGTGTGGGGGAGTGGGCAAGTAGAAACATCACACACCAAAGCCACAGAAACTAAAGTCAAGGCTGCAAACCAAAACCCCGGTGAAAACCCTGTTAGGAGACACGCCTCCAAGTCTCAGCCTCACACAGTAAGCTGCACAAGTAAATTGCTTTCTGAATATTCCCTTCAAAACTGAAACACACACACACACACACACACACACACACAACCTCACTCAAATGGCTCTAATTGCAGCGAGAGAAAAGCAGCTCATGACCAGCAGCAGGAGCGGAATTTCTTTCTCACTGGTGGATAATTTGATAAGAAACCTGGATTCTGAGTAGCCTCACAATGGCCTATTTATCCAGCTCTCATGCACCACCACCCCCCACACCAGCCCTGGCTGGGAATCACGGGGGTGGCAGCCGTCCCCGGAAAACGGCAACGCTCAAGCACAGGAAAGCCAGCTGATAAACTGATCAGCAGACAACGCTTCTTCCTTCCTAGGAAGCAGCCACAAAGGCAGCCAGCTGACCTCGGCAAAGCGCTGTTCCCTGCGAGGAGGGCAAGAGGTGGGAGGAGGGTGAGTGGCTGGGAGGGGTTGGAGAGGCAGGGAATCTCCGACACTCCCCCCCCACACACACACACACCAGTTTCCTTTGGCAAAAGCATCACACTGGTGTGATTCAGGCAGAATCACTAGCAAAGCTTTGGCTTAGTATCTCTCTGCACTTGGTGTGTGTATGTGTGTG
>NW_017731472.1:234394-276453 GCF_001890085.2 Hipposideros armiger
CTCTCTCTCTCTCTCCTCCCTTCCCCTCCCCTCCATCACCCTCTCTCTTTCCTTTCAAGTGAAAACATCATATTTTCATGTTATCATTTTAAAAAGAGACAATTAGAAAAATTGGCAGGAGGTCGGCTCCCTGACTCTGAGATGCTCCAGGCGTTCCCCAGGAAGCTCTGTTTTGGGGAGAGTTGACCCAGCAGCTGGTCCGTGCTGCTCAAAGCTCTGTGCTTTCACTTTTCCACTTCCCAAACAACTTGGACTGTAGTCTTGAGACAGCCTTGGAAAGAGCTGCCTATGGAGGAAAAGGTCTGGAAAGGTCAGTCCACAGGACAGCAGAAACCCAAAAGGAAGGGAGCTAGCTCAGTGAACTCAGGGACCTCTGCCTGTGGCTTGGGGGGGTCATCTCCAGTTCTCCAGGCCCCAGGTAGGCAGTCAGCTGGGAGCCTTGATCTGCTTCCAAACTGTACACAACTACCAGAAGGGGGAAAAGGGGGGTAAAGGGGGTCAAATCTTTAGCTATCTGTATGCCCTGCAGCAGGAGGCACTATCTATAGTCAGTTCACTGACCCCTATCCCAGGTGGTTCCAAGGAGCTCACATCCTTCCCTCCAGGCAGGATCCTGGACCTCACATTCCCATCTCCCAAACTTCTCTTAATATACTGCCATTAATAGCCCAGGCCAGCCCTCTGGGTGTGAGCTCCGGAAGGAATTTCCTCTAATTCAGAGCCTGCAGAAAAGTGCTTTGGAGAGCGAGATGAGGTACTCCATGCCGACGGGCACAAGGTCTCCGAGCTGATTCTTCTATAAACATTGCTCTATTCAAGGGACAGAGCTGACTCTTAATCTAGAGACAACAAAGAAGTTGCAGGAAAAACCTCTGATGCTCTTTGTTGGCTTGGAGACCTACATAAGTTCTTCAGGTCTCCAAATGAACGCTCTACTAAATAAGGCTTTCATCACACACCAGGAACTGCCCTCTAGCCAGCCTAAAGATTCTGTCAGGTTCCTGGGACCCTTCCAGATTCCCATGCGAGTTCCCACATCTGGGAGTTTGATAGAGTTCCCAGCAGAGCCTGTTGTGAGGGCAGAGAGCAGTAGTCACCTTTGGCCTGAAATGGACATCTTGGGGTTTTTATATCTACCTACCCACTATCGGGCATTGTTTGCTACAGTGCTTCAGAAAAAGGAGAAGTATTTCCATCTTACGAATAAATTGAGAATCCTGTTTGAGATCCAGTTATTATGGTTTGGACAACGTAGAAATGAACATGAACTGTGGTCACTATTTTCAGAGGAAGGAGGCTCTGTAATTGCCAGGTCACAAGTTTTATGATCTACCCTTGATATCAATATTTTTGCAAAGATATCTGGGTAAAGTTGAATCATTCTCTGAAAACTACTTGAATAAGCTCTCACCTATTGAGAAAGCCTGTTCTTGACCTACCCAGACTCTATCTTAGACTCTGGTTGTCCCCACACCCAGTGGGACAATCCCTAAGACGAATGAGCTCTAATCATCCCAACCCATCCACAGCCAGCCATTGCACCATCCAGAATCCTTTGTCTCTGCCTTGTTGGATTGCAGGTCTGATCTCTGACTCCTGATGGCTTGCTCTGTCTCTTACTCCCACTCTGCCCTCACCCCTCTGATCTCCTCTGATCTAATGGCAGACATGGAACTTCCCTAGCCCTGACCCTTCATACTCACCCTCAAGTCCTGCTCTTGTAGCTACTCCAGTAACTTCCTTGCCAATGAATGGGTGGCATTGGCCTCTATAGCCAGTCTTCCTGGACGGCCTGATCTGCTCCTGCCCACCAAGAGAGGGTTCCGATACATGGTGCCCTTCACTTTACCACACAATTTCCTTTATAATATAACACATCAGACAGCAAATACCTAAGAGACCTCAAGATTGTGGTCAATTACTACCATGAATAAATGCACAAAGAATACCATAGTTCTTTGTCAAGAAAGCAATTAGGATTCAAAACCATCTACACATAATGGCCTCTTGTTTAGACTCAGTAATGTTCAGAATCTTCCATACTCTCTTCCCATTTTTCCCCCTCCCACTTCCTCACTGGTTTAGCAAAATGAGCTTTGCAAAGGGCAGAGTTAGTATCTTTCTACAACTAAGGTTTAAAGAGGCAGAGAGACACAGCCCTCAACCTACTGTTTCTCCAACCCACTAGGCAGTCCTTTTACCCCACTGGCCAATCTGGATCAGAAAGAAGGAATTCCAACCATCAGGACTATTTTTCAACACCAAAGTCCTCCTACTGAACAGAAAGTAGTACAGCAGCTATGGAAACCAATTAGATATTTCCTCAAAAAGTTAAACAGAATTATCACATGACCCAGCAATTTAAATCCTAGGTACCCAAAAGAATTAAAAACAGGTCTTCAAACAAATACTTGTACACAAATGTTAATTAACAGCACTATTCACAGTAGTCAAAAGGTGGAAACAACCCAATGTCCAACATGAATGGATGAACAAAATGTGGTATATGCATACAATGGAATATTATTCATCCATAAATAAAAAGGAATGAAGTATGTGTTATAACATGGAAAACCTCCAAAATTTTATGCTAAGGGAAAGAAGACAGATACAAAAGACCATATGCATATATGATTCCATTTATATGAAATATCCAGACTAGGTAAATCCATAAAAATGGAAAGCAAATTAATGGTTGCCAGGAACTAAGAAGGAGGGAGGAATGGGAAGTGACTGCTTACTGGGTCTGGGGTCTCCTTTGGGGGTGATGAAAATATTTTGGAACTAGATAGAGGTGATGGTTGCACACATGTGAACATACTAAATACCACCAAATGGATCACTTTTAAATGTTTAACTTTATGTTATCTGAATTTCATCTCAATTTTTAAAAATTCCTCTTACATCTTTGAAGGACCACTTTATTCAGGTCCTTCCAACCCTAATGTTAATTTGGGGGGGACTGGAAGACTGAATGGGAGGAGTTAGGAGGAATAAAATGACAAATGTCCACTTTACTTCTTCTTTGTTTTTTTAAATTGGGGAATTGAGGAAGGGGACCAGCCAAGTTGTTGTTCTTCAATCAGTTGTGAAGGGCACCAGTCGCCATCTGGCTGCCCGACGGCCGCTCGTGGCCTCTAAGCTCAAGGTGCTGTGTTCAATCTTAGTTGTGGGTGGGTGTAGCCACCATCCCTTATGGGAGTCGAACCAGCAGCCTTGTTGTTAAGAGCGCATGCTCTATCCACTGAGCCATCTGGGTGGCAGCTCAGCTTAAGGCGCCGAGTTCAATCTTAGCTGCAGGTGGGCATAGCCCACCATCAAACAGGCAATCTTCTTGTTAGGAGCATGTGCGCTCACCAGCTGAGCCATCCTGCCACCTGTTGGCAGCTCAGCTCGGGCGCAGCATCACTGGCCCATGTGGAAATCGAACCGGCAGCCCTGTTGCTCAGAGCTCACACTCTTAAGCTAACTCTTAACCAACTGAGCCACTCGGCTGGCCCCCATTTTACTTCTAATTAGATCACAGTGATGATGACGATAACTTATAATTACAAAGATGATGATGATGTTGACGGTGACAATGATGAAGAAAGAGGCTTAAAAGGGGTCTCACAGGTCAGGGCAAGATAGTATCCACAGATGATCTGGAGCAGGACCACGTTCCTCAGCAATCTTGAACCATAAGCTACTGTGACCCACTGTTCCTGTCGCCTTGCCCACAGTCAGGGCTGATAAGTGATGGAACGAGCCTGTGCATCCATGTTTGTCCAATAGCAGAGCCAACGCTAGTCCTACTGTACCTATTGCACACAATCTCCCTAAAACGTCAGGGGATATTTATGATTACAGCTCTGGGATCATAAGAAGACCTTCTCCCTGGACCTATAGACAATAAGAATATTAGCTAACAGTAAGTATTTAGTACATACCAGCCACAGTTCTATGTGATTTACACATATTAAGTTACTGTCCCCACCACAGCCCTCTGAGCTATTGTTATCCCCGTTTCACAGGTGAAGGAACTGAGAACAGAGAGATTACAATTATGTTCAAGATCCCAGTACTGTCAGGCAGTGATATCTAATTGACACTCAAAGAGAAGAAGGCTGCTTGCTACGTGGCCTCTACAAGAGTTTGCTGTGTGGGCACCTGAGTGATTACTCCAGGCTCATCCCTTCCCTGTAGATTCCAACATGTTTCTCCTTTGTTCTTTCAAGGGGTTCATGTCCTGCAACATCTGGCCCTGCTGGCTTTGGCACCAAAACTATACACATACCCTGGAGCAGAGACTTACTGCGTTTCCTTAACAATATTTTCATGCTGTTTCCTACATTAGGGATATAAATACAACAAAACAATAGCTTGTCTTTTGTTTGCCTTTGCTATTGTTTGTGTGATGAGCTCTCTCGGTGAAAGGACAGTATACAAATAGCTTTGGCTCTGAAATTAAAGGCTTTTCTTTGCTGCTGCAGGAAATCCAAAAGAGGTTTTTCTTTTTCTTGGGGAGTGGGTGAGGGAGGCTGATTTATGATTTTATTAGTGAGTATACAGAGGCCTGGGATACTCACCTTGGCATGTCATTTTGCTTTTCTCTTCCTCCTTTTTCACTCCCCAGAAACCCAATAATGTTGTGCCGTAAAGCCATGAAGCTCCTAGGTCAGTGAATTAGGGCGTTGGGGACTGAACTGGGGAGAGAGGCCACTAGTCGGCACAGGGGCTTGATGCGGCTTCAGTGATATCTACTCTAATCCTTTCTCTCCCCATTCTACAGATGAGGGACTTGAGCCCCGAATGAAAAAGAAATGGCCACACTCCTAGCTTTCATGGTAGACACAGACTTAAGACCCGGCAAGCCTTCTAGTTCCATATCCAAAGTTCTTCACCAGCATGCCACCTTTGTCCCCAAGCTGTCCCTGAAGGAGGAGAGCACTGCTAAGGGAGTCCAGCGATGCTTGGCCTGCCTGGCAGAGGTGCAGCCAACAGCAGGTATTAAAGGTGATAAAAGCCAAAGGGCAGGGACAAAGGTAACAAAGCAAGCTGCCTTGTCTTCCATCCAGTGAGTCATCATTTTCAGAGATAGGTGGTCCACAATTCTCGATTATTTCTTAAGAAAATAATTGCTCTGGAAGTCATGCAAGATGGCTGAAGGTGCAGAGTATGATGCTTTGAGAACCTTCACTGAGAACCCACAGTAGTCCTGGCACTGTACAGGGAGGTTTCTCTGTGTCATCTCATTTAATCCCCAGAACAAAGCTAGGATGTGCGAGTTAGTAATCTTTCACAGATGAGTAAACGAAGGCTCAAAGAGGTCATACAGCCAAAAATATCATATAGCAATAGATGATATTTGTTGGACTCTAAGGTTAGGAGGCTTTCCACTAAGTTACGAAGCCTCCCAAAAATAAGCCTGGCCGCTTTTATCTTAGAGCCCTGAACTTCTGCAGTGGATTCTTCCTTCCAAAGGGAATTGTAAAATGATTTTTGGTATAGTATCTATTTTTGCTAGGCTTACTCCCAATAGGACCAGTGGGAAATCCCAACTGGAGGGCATAGTTCTTTCTCTGACCTCCTGGGGCAATGTCTAAGTCCCCAGACCACTCAGAAGACCATGCAGAGGAGAAGACGGAGGGCTTGTCCTCTCCCCACTCACTAGTGGGTCATCCAAAAGAACCCTGATAGAGTGGCCAAGAGCAGGAATTGTGGCATTACACTGCCTGAGATGAATATGTGCTGCCATTTACCAGCTGTGGCATCTTGGAAAAGATACTTAGCCTTTCTTGTGTCTCATTTTACCTCATCTGTAAAGTGGATAATAATATCACCTGCCTCATAGGATTGTTGAGAAAACTAAACTAGTTAATATATGTAAAGGACATAGAGGATTGCCTGGCACACCATAAGCATATGATTGTTAGCTTTAATGAGCTTTGGGGAGCCAGTTGCCCTATCTCAGGTAGGCCTGAATAACAACCAGAATTCTAGAACCAGCTACCACTTACATTGAGCACCTAATTTCTACTAGGTGTGCCTTATATATACTCATTATAACCCTTACAGAAATCTTGTTAGATAAACATTATTATCTTCATTTTACAAAGGGGGAAACTCCAGAAGGTGAAGCAAATTGCACCAGGTCACACAACCAGAAAGTAGCCAAAGTGGTGTCTGAATCTATGTCAGTCTGGCTACAAGGTCTCTCTGTGGGCTCAGTTGCTTCCCCGACACTGGGTTTGTGGTTTCAAGCAAAAGCCATCTTTAAACATAATGTCTTCTATTACTTTTCATTTTCCTCTTTGGTGGTGGGGGTAGGGGTGAAATTGGTAGTAAAAAGGAAACAGTGTGACGGTGATCGAATGTTGCCTAACGAGCCCCTTGGAAGACAAAATTAAGGAAGAAAAACATTGTCATTTACCAGAGCTGCTGAGGCCAAAGGGCGACTGTGCTGGATCGCACACCCACTTCTTGTGAGTTTATCCTTGATTGACCTAACCTCAGCCCACATCCATGGTAACTAAGTGGACTGAGGTTCACGACCAAGCAAGTACATTTTCATGAATTCAGGACCTACCCACTCAGAAAAGAGGTTCAAAATTGTCTTTATCCAAACCTCTTTGTTCTAGAATGTTCTGGTATGGGGAACTGGTGATGTTGATGGTGAGAATAATAATCACAAATAGCTACCATTTATAAGAGCTTACAAAGTGCTAGACTCTGTGCTAAGTACTTTAAATATATCATCCCATTTAATCCCCACAACTGTCTTTCACAGCCCCCATTTCATAGATGAGGAAATTAAGGTTCAGAAAAGCAGAGTCTGTAGTTCAAGGTCACGTAGTAAGACATGGAAACAGGATTCAAATTCCTGTGTGACTCCTACCCTACACACCTATATGGCTTCTGTGCAATTTTGGAAGGGCCTGACCACTGCAGAGGCTGGTATGAAAGGGGTCTCTCACCTAGGTCAAAAGGGACAAGCCAGACTCTAGTTGTTTTCAAAAGAAGATGGAGCTATCTATTCCTCAATTCTAGACGGCACTCAAACTCTACCCGAAATTCTTGAACTATGGCGGAGATGATAGTTCCTACCTGAATCTCCCAAACTCTTTTGAGAGTGGAAGAATTAAGACCTCAATCACTGACAACTCTTACAGTTGTACTGGAATGATCTTCACACGATAAACAAATCCCACCTAAATAGCTCCCCACCATCTTAATGAATCCAGGGTTAAGTGTTAAACATTCTAAGTTGCACCTTTCTTCTGAGTTAGCTTAAAACATTGTTACCAGTATTAGAAACAAGACTAAATTTATATGTGAAAACATTTGTAACCCCCCAAACTCCAGAGTACTGTTAAAATAAGACAGCAATTTACCCATCCATTTATTCATTCAACCATATGACAAACATTTGCAGAGCACCTGGTATTTTCCTGACACTGTACCAGGAGGTGCCTATGAAGGGAAAAAGAAAAATAAGTGACACTCTCCTATCTACAAGTTGCTTGCAAATTTACATGTACTGGTCATAGTTCAGATTCTGCCAAATCCAGGAAAAATGACTCTTCAACTGGGCTCAAAATGCAAGATCAGGAGAAAGTCAATGGCATGATTCCATTATTTGTATGGTTCTCTGGGTATACAAAACAGGAAGAGAAATCACCATAACACTAGGGTTCTTTTAAGGCATGAATCATAAACCAGATAGATAGGTATGGTGAAGGACTTTCAGTTTAGCAGTTATTTCTATTCAAGGAGACAACCGGCTGCACAGAAGGAAATGCCAATGCTAGCTCCATCCCAGCCTCCCAGCCACATGAAGCTCAAACTGTCTGAGTGTGGGTGAGTGGTCTCGGGCTTTTTTGGTTTTTTGTTTGTTTGTTTGTTTGTTTAATGAAAATATAGTTGACATAGAATAGTATATGAGTTTCAGGTGTACAACATAGTTATTCAACATTTATATACCTTATTAAGTAATCACCACAATAAATCTAGTAACCATCTGTTACCATACAAAGTTAAGTTGATACTAATAGCATATTCCCTATGCTGTATGAGTGTATTATGTCCCCATGACTTATTTATTTTAGGACTAGAAGTTTGTACCTTTTATTCCTTTTCATTTTTTTTCACCCATCTCCCCACTCTCTCCCCTCTAACAACTATCAGTTTGTTCTCTATGAGTCTGTTTCTGTTTGTTAGTTTTGTCTTTTAGATTCAGGTGAAACCATATGGTATTTGTCCTTCTCTATATGGTTTATTTCATTTAGCATAATACCCTCTAAGTCTATCTATGGTGTCACAAATGGCAAGATTTCAATCAATTTTATGGCTGAGTAATATTCATATCTATCTATCTATATCTATATCTATATACATATATAGATATAGATATATATATGAATATATATATATATATATATATAAATTCTGTATCCATTTATCTATTGATGGACACCTAGGCTGCTTCCATATCTTGGCTATTATGAATAATGCTGCACTGAATATAGCAGTACACATATCTTTTTTGAATTTGTGTATTAATTTTCTTTGGATAGATGTCCAGAAGTAAAATTGCTAGATCATATGGTAGTTCTATTTTTAGTTTTTCAAGGCACCTCCATATTATTTTCCTTAATGGCTGTACCACTATGGAAAGCAATTGCAATCCCACTAACAGTGCACAAGGGTTTCCTTTGCCAAGAGTTCTCCATATCCTTGCCAATACTTGTTATTTGTCTTTTTAACAGCCAATCTGACAAGTGTAAAGTGATATCTTACTATGGTTTTGATTTGCATTTTCCTGATCATTAATGATGTTGAGCATCTTTTCATGTGTCTGTTGGCCTCCTGTATGTCCTCTTTGGAAAAATGTGTTTTCAAGCACTCTCCCATTTTCTAATTGTTTTTTGTTGTTGTTATTATTGTTGTTTTTGTTTTTGTCTTTTTGTTGAGTTGTGTGAATTCTTTATGTATTTTGGATATTAACCACTTTCTTACACCATATACAAAAATAAACTCAAAATTGACTAACAACTTAAATGTAGACCAAAACCCATAAAACTCCTACAAGAAAACAGACAGTAAACTCTTTGACATTGGTCTAAGAAATATTTTTTTGGATATGTCTCCCCAGGCAAGAACAACAAAAGCAAAAATAAACAAATGGGAATCCATCAAACTAAAAAGCTTTTGCACAGTGAAGGGAACCATCAACAACAAAAAAAGGCAACCTACTGAATGTTACATCTCTTGATTCAAGTTCCCTCCCTACACAGCTGACCCATGCAGACAGAATGAAGCCTGCCATTTTGCACACAGTTTTGCCTTTTCTGCTGTTTATTTTGTTAAGACTCTTAAACCTGTCAGCGAAGCAGTTTCAAGCCCAGTCTGTGTGGTAATAATCTCCCTTTCTAAGAGATAAGCACCCTGAGTGAATTTGGAAGACAAACTAACACACCAAAGTTGCTGAATGTACGTGATTCTTTGAAGATAACTAACCGCTCAGGCTTTATTAGCTTCAGAAGAAAAAAAAAAAAGAATTCTGTCTTGGAGGTTTCAGAAACTCACTTAGAAATTTCAAGAAACTCCTTGATGAAAATATTGAGGCAGAAATATACACAGTGAAGGTGGACCCTTCCTCAAGCCCAGGCAAGTAAAACATAATTAGTCTAAGCCTATCCTAAGAAACCTACCCTTCCATCCCCCTATAGTATAGTATGAGACGGGCAGCTGATAGAGGATTCTAGGGTCTTTGGGGGAACAGTATCCACCTTAATCAAGATAAAAGGCATGTGAAGCAAAGCTCCATTCCTTCCTGACTTTGAACATGTCCATGTAAAGCATGATGCTTAGATCTATAGCAGCCATCTTGCTCCCATGAGAGGTTCCCCTGACATCACTGTGTTGTTGAGGTTACCTACCCTGAAACCTCTCAACATGTGTGATAATAAACCCCTGTTTTTCAAGACTCTTTTATTTGCGTATTCTATCACTCACTGGCTAAAAGCATCCTAGATTATACAGCCCTTGAAGTCCACAATATTGGGAAGACCCCTCTGGTCTTCCAGCCACACTGGTCACCACTGGTCTTGTCTGAGCCTCCATGGTCCCTTGTACTAAGACAGCTTTACTATTTCAGTGCCAAAACTAAAAGACAAGATTGGGTGGGAGGGAACTCTGTTTCAGATTGCCTTTCCAAAGCCTAATGTTCAGTGGCCTGGGGTACCACATGATCACAGCCCTCTTACTGTCCTGGGCTGCCTCTAGGAGCCTGTAGGAACTCCTGAGTAGCAGTAATGCTGCAGTGACCTTGCTTCCAAGATTCTCAAAGGTTTTAGTAATAGGCAGCTCTGATGTGTAATTGGATTCTGTTCCCAATTCATTCACTCAGAGGTGAGACCCTAGGCAGGACAGGTTTTAAGATGACATATGGAAATTCGAAATAATGGTTTGGTTGAATAACTCTGAGGCTGCAAGACTCAGGTTACCCTTTCCAGCTCCTGCGTCAACTCTACTCCCACAAATCTGTTACACTGATGCATTTTCAGTGTTCTCTCATCCTAGCACAAGACACCAGCCCTCCCAGGACTCTCGTAGTGGCCAAGGACTATTTTTTAAATTAAACAGAATGCCTATTTACCTTAAAAAACTAGCCAGAGAATAAGCTGAAGAGTGATCAAAGACCTGGAAAGACAGATTACAGGGTGAAGATCCTGTCCCCTCCAGAAGTTTTTCGTCACAGCTTGGTTGTCTATGGCCCAACAAGGCCACTTCTATTTCTTCAAAATGGTATATTTAGAAGCAGCATTGTCACATATCAATAAGCATAACATTAACCTGAAGAGGTCTTTTTGCTGGTGTGTCTTTTGTTTTGTTTTTTTGGTTGTTTTCAGCATATTTCTGGAGTCCAACTTCTTGCAATTCTAATTCCTCCAGCCTGGGGTAGGGCTGGGAAACTTCCTCCGTG
Organism: Hipposideros armiger; assembly: GCF_001890085.2. NCBI lineage: Eukaryota > Metazoa > Chordata > Mammalia > Chiroptera > Hipposideridae > Hipposideros > Hipposideros armiger. The sequence continues at coordinate 245,361 of NW_017731472.1, forward strand.
CTAAGCTCAGGAGACTCTGATGTGGGGACTTCACAGGGCCACTCTGAGATGAACTGCTCTGGATGTGGACCCCGGCATTTCACCTCATCTAATGCAACCTCCACCTTCTTATTATAAGTAGCCTTTTTTGTTATGTTTTGTTTTGTTTTAAATCAGACTGAAAATAGCCTAGTCAGAGGTTTTTGCCAAAGCACTCAGCAAAAATGTCTCGATTTACATTTTGTTGATTCCAGAATCTAAAACATTAGAGGAAAGTTCACAAAGGAACCCAATATTCCTTTTGAGAGGAGGCATTCCATACTAGGTTGGAACTAAACAGGGCTGGTTCTTCAGAACACGCTTTTTGGCAGCTTCATTTACTCTGCCTTACGTTTTGCTGCTTCTCCCAGCATCTCAGGGGATGACCCAGGGGAGCACCTCTATGCAAATGAATATGTTGCCTCATGGAGTCCTCACAAGTTCCCCTTTCCAGTGAAAACCACTCTGAAACGGTTACAGATCAGGGTCTGGATTAGAGGCCAGTGCAGCCTGGCAAGCACCTCTAAGTAAACAGAAGGGGTCACATGATTTATCGGGTGATGAGTGTTTTCTGAAAGGCATGTGGTGCAAGGTTACTGTCCAGTCAGAGGGAGAGACTAGGGGGAAAAAAATACCAGAAAGCTCCTACTTGCTTTTGTTTTTAAGGGAAACTCCCCTCTTGCGTGTACACTCCCTGGGAGGCTTTTTGAACCAGATTCCAAGCAAAGATTGATACTGTTGTTTGCTGTGGCTGAGCTGAGCAGGACAAGGGCTCTGGAAACACGCGCTCCACTGGTCATCTGAGAGTGGGCAGCTCTCTCCTGAACTAGGCTTCTTTTCAAATGTTTCCTGAGAGTCTTCTCAGATATTCCTGCTTAATGGGTCTTTTCCTTGACGAAGTTCATTTTTCAACTGAAGATCTCACAAACATTTGCTTGATGCTTGAGGATAAATCACCCACTTGACAGAAGAACCCACTTGCTCAAGGCTTTTCTTAGAGGGTGGGGTGGGGAGGGCCACGTTAGAAAGTCAAACAAAAGAGAAAGAAGCAATGAGCTACTGAGGCACTGGTCCAGGGTGGAAGACCCCTGGGCTGATTACACCTGTTTTTGAGCTGTTTTATTTATTACTGGTTTTCTAGAGTTCCAAATGCTGAATATTCACTCTCAGGGATCAACCACACTTGATAAATTGTAGCGTAGGGCTCACATCTTTTCAACTGCGAACTGAAATTTTCTTATCACTTTTACAAATCAAAGAGAAAAACACCAAGAGCTTAATCTAAAAATGAGCAAAAGATATGAGCATACAGTTCAGAGAAACAGAAATATAAATGGCTCTGAAACACATGAAACTACACTTGACTTCTGTCAAGCCAATTTAAAACTATTTCAAAATAAAAAGACATGGTTGTTAAAAGATGGTTGATTTCACTTATAATAAGAGAAAAGCAAAAAACTACAAGAACTGGAATAAAGTATATAAAGAGGGCTTCTGGCCTGTAGTTTCTGTGCTGTTTCTTGAACTGGTGATGTTCCTTATACAATGTGTTTAATTTATGACGATTAAGTTGTACACTGATGATAAATGGACTTTTATGAATATATCATATTTCAATTAAAAATTTTTAAAGTTACATTGGGATTCCATTTTTTTACCTAACAGAGTAGCAAAGGTAAAATGTTTGATAACATACCATGTTGACAAGATGTGAGAAACAAACATTCTTTCTCATAGATTGTTAACAGGAATATAAAATGGTACAGTTTCTATAGGGGGCAAATAGGCAACATCTATCAAATATATAAATGTATATACCCTTTGACATAGTAATTCCACTTCTAAAGTTTATCCTACATATACCTGCATATAATGACATGCATACAATGTCATTCTCTGCTGCAGTGTTTGTAATAGCAAAAGATTAGACCCAACCTAGATGTTCATTTCAGGAAACAAGTTAAATAAGCCATTGTACACCTATACAATGGGATAGTATCCAATTATAAAAGAAGGGTTGGAAATTCTTGATGTACCATAATAGAAGAATCCCCAAGATACATTGTTGCAAAGAAAGGAAAGCAAGGTGTAGATTAGCATGTATAGTAGTCTATCATTTGAATAAATAAGGGGTCATTACATATATCCTTGCTAACATATAAATAAACTATCTCTGGAAGAATATACAAGAAAATGGTACTACAGTTTCCAGGTGGGAGAAATGGACAGTTTGGGAACAGAATCTAGAGGGAGACTTTTGCTATATTCCTTTTGTACCTTGTGAATTTTTAATTATATGACAGTACATATAATTATATGATCTAGAAAATAAATAAATAACATTTAAAACCTTAAACCTGTATTTCCTGCTGTACGTCATAGATTGACTTTTTAATTATTACTTGGACTCCGCCTTTATATTTCCTCTCTCTCATTTTCTCTTTCAGTTGTAAGCTACCCATCGAATCAATAACTTCTCCTTGGGGATCAAAATTCTACCACAGTAGATCTACACATCAATTATTGTAAGACACAATCTGACTTCAGGAATGTTCGAAGGGGAGAGTCACATGCCACCCAGAATGGAGAAGACGAGTTAATCTGCTCTGCTGACTCCTCCCTCACTGATCCCCAAAACATGAACTATCATCAGATGGCAATCATGGGCATTTTTTTTCACATTAAAAAAGTGTCACCATTTTCAAAACCATCAACAAATCCCAGATATGGCTTGTGAGTTCCCAGGAAGGGAGGTCCACCTGGAGAGATGCTAAACAAGCAAGAAAGGGTGAGAACAGGGGGCCACCAGAAAGATGAATGCGGATGGGACTCCACGTGTCCCCGTCTGGCTAAAGGCCAGCTGTAAGGGAGCCACTTCCAAAAATAGGACTAAAGGAACCACTCTAGGGCCCTGAGGGTTTTGAGGAGTTCCCTTCGTCTCAGTTTAGAGTTAACCCTATGAGACATTTCAAAGGACAACTCCTACCAACCCAACTCCATCCTTAGCTGTACGTTTTCTTCTAATCAGTGGCCGATGGAGGCTCATGTCTGGCAGTTTGCTCATGTTGAAATGGGGCAGTACCAAAGAATTTTCCTCTCCTGCTGCCTTTTAAAATAGTAATTGCTGGAGAGTAGGATACTTAGAAGGCATCCCTAATGTACTCCTGTCCAGTAAGTAGAGTAGGGCCTACAGCATCTTCCAGGAGAGGAAAGAAGAGCCCTACCTGGGGAAAATCAACCCTCTGCTGTTTTCGGGTCACTGCTAGTGCTGGCTGCACTACAGGCGGGCTGAGGTGCCTCCTCTACTGGCTGGTCTCCGAACACCGAGCTCAGTCATGAAGCTGGATGACCACAGACACTGGTCCGGCCCTTAATAAGATTCTTGTGAGTAAGACATGACTGCACCTTACAAAGTAGAACCACAACAACTGCTGAAACTTAGAGCCTTGTTTTTGCTGGATTTCTCTTTGTACTGTGAAAAAAAATTTAATCTAAAATGGAACTGGAGGATGTAAAATGGAGAATATCACAAATGTGCCCTCAGAAGAATGGAATCTAAGAACTGAGACTGATTTCCTGTAAATGCCTGCTTATGGAAGACTGAGACTTACCTCCTGACCAAGGAACACTGGCCACAAGCTCTCCCCGCCTGCAAGCCACTGAGCTTGTTGTTGGCCCCTGGCTGGCCTTACCCTCTTTGTGCTCCTTGCCCATAAATGCGGCCCATTTTACCTAGTCCCCCAAAGCACTTGCCTGTAGCTTGCTCAGCATGCGTTTCTTGAAATGCAGTCTCCCCACTATTACTAAACGAACTCAATTTCTAATTCAGGCGTGCACAGTAAAACGACATGTCAGTCAACGACGGACCACATATACAACAGCGGTCTCATAAGATTATAATGGAGCTGAAACATCCCTATTGCCAAGTGTGGTAGCCATCATGATACAATAGCTGTCATGGTGTCCCAGGGCAATGCATTACTCATGTGTTTGTGGTGATGCTGGTATAAACAAACCTACTTCACTGTCAGTGGTATAAAAATATAGCACATACAATTGTATTCAGTATACCAGGGGTGCCAAAAAAATGTATACAAATGGACACTTTGGTCAGTGTTGCTCAAGCAGTAGTTCGCCATAATCAGAAGTGTCTAGACACTGATGGTAACCACTTTGAGCACCTCTTGTAATTGCAGAAGTCAAACGTGACTTGCATTCATCTTTTGTTATTGGTATATTGAGTATTAAAATTTTAATAATTTTTCCCTTTCTTAAAATGTGTATACCTTTTTTTGGCACCCTCTGTATAATACTGGATAATAAATGACTATGTTACTGGCTTATGTAGCTACTATACTACACTTTTTATTATTTTAGAGTGAATGCTTTTTACTTATATAAAAGTTTGCTGTAAAACAGTATGCCATGTTATGTCAGCAACAGCCTTATACATCTCGTGTTTATCACGTCTCTTGATTACATCATTTTCTCTTGTGCTTGGTTTGTACAGTAACATATTGCACAGGTGTGTCGCCTAGGAGCAATTGGCTACACCATATAGCTTAAGTGTGTAGTAGGCTGTACCATCTAGGTTTGTATCAGTGCCCTCTATGATGTTTGCACAACAATGAAATTGCTTAATGACACATTTCTCAGAACCTATCCCAGTCATTAAGCAGGCAAATGACTGTAATTTGAGTTTGCCTCAGTTTACCTCTTTATTTAGGTTAACGGTACCATCTCCCCATTGTTACAGGGACAATAAATCAACAATTTTGGATTTGGATTTTGTTTCCTTCCTGTTAGGGGCTGGTCATTGGGAAAGTCTCCTTTAAAAGATGACAACATATTTTTACATTGTTTAATGGCTAGAAGGAACCTCAAACCTGTCTCCTAGTCTATCGCTTTAACCCTCAGAGAAATGGGCTCTATCTGAACTTTAAAGACCTCCAAAAAATACAATTTCCAAATTCCTCTGTAAGTTTATTCAAGTAAATTGTCATAAATTGTCATAAATTCCTCTGTAAGTTTATTCAAGTAAATAATTATTCATCCTTATGTTAATGAAGAAGCTTTTTGTGTACTAGAACTTTTGGGGTCGTGAAGATGGACAGCCACTGAACAATATTTTCCTAGCACTATCTAGATTCTAGAGCTGGCTAAGACCTTACCAGTCATCTTAATCCATATTATTCATTTTATGGGCAAGCAAACTGAGGCTCAGAGCAGACCCAGGTCTAAATCCTGGGCTTTCTGACTTCCACTTAGGCCAGGATTCTTATGACTATACTAGGGCATTTCTTACACATCAAAAGTTGTTAAATCTCTGCTTGGTTTTTAAATCACTCTTTCCTCTCCAGGCTAAAAACCTTTATCCCCTAAACTACACCTCCTTTTTTTTTTCTCTTTAGTATCACTTCCCAAGCAGTGGTATTGTAGCTATTCCGCTAGCTTTTGGTCTACTACAACTACCATATCATTTTCTGCTGTTTCTCCTTGCTTCTTGAATAGGCTCTTGTTTTCTTGTTTCAGAGTAGTCTGTTTATGCTCCCGTCCATTGTACTATCTCCTGCATCCCACTAATGAGCTTCCTCCTGTTTTTGACAGACCATTCTCTGTTTTGACAAGGTAAAATTGATCAGTAAATTAAACACATGTGAAACATCTCTAAATACAAACTCACTACAGGGAAAGATTTGAATGTTGTCCATTTCCTTGCTGATAATAACTTGGAAGACAATTTTAATAGCCAGATGAATTCTGAATGGAGAGCTGTGTTTAAACCTTGTGTTCCATAGTAGAAACAAAGTGCAGACATCCTGCCTCTTGACTTGACTTCATCTGTCATTGGAAGCTTTCAGAAGTATGCTTTTATTCATTTCCTTGATTTGTCTCTTTCCTTCTTCTGCATGTGAGACTGTAGGCAGGAAGCATCCACAGCACACCTAGGGCTCACCTCCTTGCTGCAGGCATATCCCCTGTGAGATCTTGATTATCCCCTCACTGCCTTTTAAGCGGGGCCTGATGAGCCCACATCATGGATTTGATAACGTGACTCCAAAATGAGACACACCATTTGACCAGACAGACATTCACTTTGAACAGGGTAGGAGTGTAGGTGATTCTAGAATCTGAAATTGCATTTTTAAGTTTGTCTCACAAATTCATAAACTTTCAGAAGTAAGTAGATTTCAGATACTATTTGGACTTGGGATTGATAACCTGGAGCCCATAGAAACCTCCAGTGTCCAGGGATGGATTCACAGGTTTCAGTTAGGATGGGATTAATTATGCTGTGGTAGCAACTAGTTCCAAAACTCTCAGAAGCTGAAAGCAGCATTATTTCTTACTCATGCCACATGATAATCTAAGGTTGGCTGGGGACTTCTCTCCTGTACCTTTGTCATCCTCATTTCTGGACCTGATGAAGAAGCCATCATCAGGGACATTGCTGGCCTCAGTACAGAAGGAAAAGAGAGGGCTTCTTATAATTTTTCAACCCAGGATTGTCACCCAGAACTTCTGCTCACATTCCATTGGCAGATGCCTGAGTTCAACCAGGTGAAGTATAATCCTCCTGTGAGGATGAAAACTACATTGGAGAACTGTTTAATGTAGGATCCATGAACCCTCGAAATTGTTTGCAAAATTATATGTGAACAGGCAGGGCTGTCTGTTTCTGGAGAGTAGTTCTGTAGCTTTCAGCCTATTTTGAAAAGGGTCTTTGACCACCAACCCCAACCCCCACCACTACCACCAAAGTTAAGAACCAGTGATTCTAGTCCAAACTCCTTGTTTTACAGTTGGAAGAACTTGAAAGCTAAATCTTTAAACAACTTGCCAAAAACCAAAACAGCTTCCTTAGACTTGCCAAAACAACAGTTAATTGGGAGCAGAACCAGCCCCTAAGACTGCATCAGGGAGAGGCAACACTTCCAGGCACAGCACAAGGCTCTGGCTTCTGCTTACCCAGTTCTCTGTATCCTAATTTAATTTAGGGAGGAAGAAAGAGGTCATGGGAAGGGGCTTTGTTTCCTGTAGGTTTCAAATCCCAAATGGAGGCTGGAAACTGGTAGAGGATCCTCCTTGGAAACTTTTGAAAAATAACTTGTTTGAAAAAAAATTCAATGCCAAGAAAAATGTGACCCCTGTCCTTCTCCCCCACTGTTTGCCTTTCCCGCGAGTCCTCTTGCCGCATGTCAGGTAACCTGGGAGTCCATCGTATCCTTCCAGCTTCCGCATGTCTCAACCAAGCTTCCTGTTGGGGCCCAACAAAAGGCATTATCCTGGAAGAACTGGTTTTTCCATCTCTTTTCATAACTCCATTTCCTTTTCGGAAGACCATGTGTTTTCCTTGATTCATTTCAGCTCCCCATCCTGCCACCACCCTTTACTATACCCCCCACTTTCATCTCAGGCTGGAATATTGCTTAGCTTCTAGACCAGCATGGTTATGTTTTATTTCAGCCATTAAAACAAACAAAAATTTAGGAACCTGCTCCTCTTACCCTCCGATACTAGGATGTATGAGAAAACTTGGCAATTTACCTACATTCTCAATTCTCTTCTCTCTTTCTCTTCACTCAATTTATTATATTCTCATTTCCCCCATTTCCTATACCTTTTGGTGTTGACTTTGTGCCAAGCTATGATGGAGGACCAGGAAAACCAGACATTATATGAAACTTAGAAGTTATCGAACATCAGGATAGAAGGGAAATAAGAAATGAGATTAAGAATTATATGAGAGTTAATTGCAAGAGTTAGAATGCAAGGACACCTGCTTTCAGGTTTTATTGGAGCTTGAAAAATTTGGGGGCTTCCAATAAGAAAAATAACTAAAAATTGCAAATATATAGATTATCAAAGTCAATTTTAATTTAGATGTGACTTCAACTACAAGTGAATATTTATTTAGAATTCCCTATCCTCACTCTCACCTCAATCCCCTACAGGGGGGAAATTATAAGGGAGGGGAGATTAGAGTGCAAATAGACAGCCATATCAGCCAATTAAAGTAGAAATATCTTACATTTGCAAATTTTGCAAACACACACAATCATCTCAACATATTACTAGGGCCTTTCCCAAGAGGCCTTGGAAGGGGCTTTAGCACATGAGTGGCAATAACATATAAGTTTCATTACCTCATAGAATCAGGCTGTGTTAGAGATGGATGTAGCCAAAATACCTGAAAGGTGAGTCAGATCAAGGGATCAGCAAGCAGTACCTGCAGTCCAAAGCAAGGACTAATATGTATAAATTTTAAGAAAGTCCCCACTAGTTTTTCTCTATTTCCTCTACTCACACCCCCCCCCCGAAAAAATTTACTGTTTATGTCTTAATGCCTTGGTCTTTGAAGAATTTATATATTGATGAGAGGTAACACAATTAAAAGGAGTCCTCCTCAAAGAAGGGATTTAAGGTATCAGCAATACTGAGAGGGGGGCAGATTTTTAAAAGCCGGGGATATAGGGTGTTTTCCAATCACACTATGGTGCCCTGGAGGTAGGAAGAGGAGGATTAATAAGATTCTCAGTACAGAGCCTTGTATGGCCATCAGGTGATCTGAGAGCATGGCCTCCCTTGGGGGGAGGAGAATAAGGGGAGGGCAAATTCCATTCTGCCTATTGGCTGAGGGCTGCCTGGAAAACGTCTTACTGATGCTTCTTCCCCATCATATAATCTGATGTTTTCTACTCCACATCATTACATGGACGTTCCCATTCATTCATAAGGTTAGACAAAGGGATGCCCTCTCCCTTCCGAATAAGAATGGTTGAGAGTGGGAAGTATCTTAGAAGTATTATTCAGTGAAAATGGTATAAAGAAGGAAATAAATTAGTTCCTCAAAGCCAGCAAGGGAAGATATGAGAATGATATGTTTGGGTTCGATATACATTAGAACCCATGATTTTTTTCTAATTGATGGAATTTTTTTCTAAACCTGATATCAGATTTAGATTCTCGTTGAAAATAGAAATCCTCTGGCACCTGCTCTTTAGAACTATGTTGATCAACACTCTTTCTTAGTAAAATGGACCTCTGTTCTAATTAGAACACAGCAGGGTGCTGGCTCCCACATACATGCACCCAAGCCTTTCCCCTACCCCACCCCTACAGCCTGGCCCAATACATACAGAGACGACATAAGTGGTCATACACCTATGATCTGATTATTAAAGTCATGATCACTCCACCAGCAAGCAACTCCCACACTTCCTAAGCTTTAGCACATGTTCCTTCATTAGCAACAAGACATCAATTACATTTGGAATTCCCCTGTAGGAATTTCATTAACTCATTTAAAAACAGTCTCTTTTTCCTAGGCAATGGGAAGAGATCTTTTTTCCCTCCAATCTAAATATAGACACAAAGGAGAACTGAAACCACAGGACTGATAACAATACTATAGTTGATTTTTTTTTTTAAGACACTATCAGCAGGAAGAACCAATAGGAGTGTCCAGTGGGGCAGGGCTGAGGTGGAGGGAGAGTGTCAGAGAATCAAGGAAGTAGGCAGGTCCCAACACCAGGGCAGTGCTTGACATTAATCCTGTCTGGTGAAGACCGTTAACTTCTAATTAAGGTCTGTTTTTATTTGGGAAGAAAATTATTCTTTTTCCTTTGGAAAACTCTTTTTATAAGCTAGTTAAGTCAAGCCATCAGTCTCTAAATAATCTTAAAATTGAGGTATTTGATGGCTTCTGAGAACACACAGGTGGAGAGTGTATTAAAACAGAAGAAACAAGATCTAAATCCTGAACTAAGGTCACTCAGACTTGGCCTATGGGTAAAGGAGGGTGTCTTCTTTTTTCCCCTGACACGACATGTCCCTTACATTAGATTGAGCCAGACTTTGTGTATGACTGAGTCCTATTAATTGAAAAGATTGCCTGATGAGGGGTCTTTCATCAGAATACACTTAGCCTCAGAATACACTTAGTTCCAGGACTGGGAACAAAATCAGGGAAGAGGGAATAAAAATACCTCATCTATGAATAACAGGGTCCTAAACTATGAACTAGACCCACTTTCCACTGCTCATCTTGGGGTAGCTCTGAGCAAAGTGGTTGGTTCATGCTGTGCAATATGGCATGACCAAGAGGGACAACCAGATGAGAATGAGTAGATGATCAGAGGGTGGTGATCAGGGGTGATCAGGGGCTTCTTGACCTCACAGAATAGAGGCCCATACAGGGCCCCTGGGCAAGTATCAGGGGATGAGAGTTTAGATGCAAACTCTGCTACTCACTAGCTCTGACACCTGAGACAACTGCTGCATTGTTTTAGTCTTTAGATTCCTCACTTTCAGCATAGTGCAGATGGGCTAGATAATTTTGGAAGGTCCCTTCCAGCTCTAAGGTTTTGACTCTAATCAGAAAGTTCCACATGGCATTTAATGCTGGAGGTGTTTGTTTGGACTATAAGGGCTGAGATATTATAGGAAAGAATTAAGTAGTACAATGCTAATCAAGAGCTATTTTTAATGTGATTATAGCCATCCTAAATCCTTCCTGAACCCCCAATACATATAAATACATAATAATGATGACTATTATTGATAGAACCCCAGTAAATATTAGGGGCATTGAATTGAATGGATGGTTGAACCAGGCCACCTCTGAGGCTCTTTCTAACCAAAGATTTTTCATGGTCCCAGGATTCTCTTTGGGAAATTGTAAACATGGTAAGGTCCAGGGTCTTTAGGAAATAGGTACCTGCCTTTATCTCTTTCTTTTTTTCCCCATTAAAAATAAAACAGATTCTCTTGGGGATTTGCATTCTCTTGGGGATCAGAGTCCTATCGCACCATGGCCCTACCCTTATGACCTCATTTACCCTAATCACCTCTCTGAAGGCCCTGTCTCCAAATATAGTAACATTGGAGGTTAGGGCTTTAATATATGAATGGGACTGGTGATGATACAATTCAATCCATCAGACACCCTAACTTCCAGTCTAAATTTCCCTCCATAACAACATGCTGTATGCCAACAGCAAGACCAGTGCAGGTGTGTGTGTGAGTGTAGGGTGAAGGAAATTGATTTTACATCATTACTAAGATGTGAAAAATGGAGAATCAGTGTTTTTGTAAAGACTTCAAATAATTGACAGCTTTGGTATTCAGAGCATTTAATAAAAGGTAATAAATGAAAAGATAAAACATTATTCCTTGCTCTGATTTTATGCCCATTTCAAGGATACTTTGAGAGCCCATCTTGGCAGCTTACAGGATTAATAGTCTTAAATATTTCTAGAAGAGAGGAAGTTGATATAGGAACATGCCTGTGTCATTAGATATTTGAAGGACTGTTAATGAGAAAGCAGGACTGGATCACAAATCACAACTATCTGGTATATGTGACATCATTTCCCTTTCTTCAACCCTTTGCAGATATTACTTATCAGGACATTCACCAAATAAAGCCTCAGAATACACTTAGTGCCCCAAATAGCACTATTTTCTGAAAAGAATTGATATATTAGATGAAATAATAAAAACAACATTATCAATAGCTAACATTCATCAAGTTCCTACCAAGCACCAGACAGTCTTTTCCAAATAAACCCACTTCTTCCTCATAACAGTGCAATGAGGTAAGCACTAATAGAATTTACATTTTTCAGATAAGGACACTGAGGCACAGGTACTCAGTGAAGAAGGGAAGCAACGTGGATTTGAATCCAGGTCATGTGGCTCCGGAGCCATGATAATCATTACTCCACTATACTGTTCACCCTTCTTTGGTTGGATTTCCTGCACATTATTCCAGAGGCAGAACTAGAGCCAATGTGGTGATGTTGCAGAGTCAATTGTGTCAATGTAAAGAAATAACTTTTATAAAAAATTAAATTATTCAAATGATGGCATGATATCCACCTGCAATACTGAGCACCCTATCACTGGAGACAGCCAGGCAGAGTTGTAGAACGACCTGTTAGAGTTGTTACACAATAGATTTCTAAACTGGATAAAGGAGGAGGTGGGTTGGATTACCTCATCTCAACTTCCCATCTGGCTCTAAAATTCAAGGATTCCTTCACGCAAGCTGTTCCAGCAAAACCAGAGGGAACCCACAAGTGACATTCTTCCAGGTTCTTTCTTTTTTGCCATCTCCCTTAACCGCCAGCATTGTCAAGCAGAAAGAATGTCCAGGATTTGAATAAATCACACTGCATTTTAAAAATAGACACTCAATAGATGGCATATAAAACCCACACAGAGCCATAATACAAACAGTAGTCTTGAAAAGATTGAATTCTATAAAACTATTGTTCTTTAATTGTCTGAGTGGGCTTATTCCACGGCTTATCATTACTTTCTGGGAAAGGGAACAAAGTCATAGCAGCCCTAAAAGATAGGTAAGCTTGTTAGTTGTTAATGAAGTGGACAATATCTTCAAACATTAACTCTCTCTTTATCTCTCCCCAAGAATGGTATGCTTTGCAAGGCCAGCATCCTTTTCTGGAATGTGACCTTGGCCATTCCTAGCAGCAACAGAGAAAAATGCCATCCCTATGAGGTTACCATTTACTGATGGGGAAGAGAATTAATGACGGGTGCCAAATCATCGGAGATGAAAATTCACATATGTCAAATACTAAGGAATTTTCTAATACTTCATATGTCATTCCTTCCGAGATTTTTATCTAAAAGATGCTTTCCTGCTTCTGAGAGTCACTCTAAGCCAGGTGTGAATGGCCTATGTCATTTTTTTCACAGCTCCTGGGACCTCCTATTTTAAGATATAGCCTGACCCTTTCCTTGGCCTAGCTCCCACTCAGACTACAGATTTACCTCCTGAAACTTAGAGAAAACTAACAGAGAAGTCCCTTCTTATTGACCAGACAGTGTGCTTCAGAGCATTGGCCATTAGGATCAGCTTTAGTCTAAATTCCACTCCTGAACCAAGATGTATGACCTTGAACACATCATTTATGACCTCAACCTCTTTTGTTTCTTAGTTTTTGACCTATAAATTTAATGCAGTCCCAATCAAAATCTCAGCAAGTTATTTTGTGGATATTGGCAAGCTGATTCAAAAGTTTATATGAAGAAGCAAAAGACCCAGTAGAGCCCACACAATACTGAAGAAGAACAAACTTGGGATATTGCCACTACCTACTTTCAAGACTTACTATAAAGCTACATTAACCAAGAGAGTGCGGTATCGGAAAAAGACTAAAATACATAAATAGAACAGAATAGAGAGCCCAGAAATAGACCCACATAAATATAATCAGATGACCTTTGACAAAGGAACAAAGGCAATACAATGGTGCAAAGATAGTCTCTTTATCAAATGGTGCTGAAACAACTGAACATCCACGTGTGAAAAAAAAAAAGAATCTGGACACAGACCTTAAGCCTTTCACAAAAAGTAACTCAAAATGGATCACAGACCTAAATGTAAACCACAAAACTATAAAAATTCTAGAAGGTATAACACAAGAGAAAACCTAGGTGAACTTGGGTATGGTGATACCTTTTTAGATATACTGTCAAAGGCCTGATTTATGAAAGAAATATTTGATAAGCTAGACTTCATGAAAATAAAAAACTTCTGCCCTGAAAAAGACAATGTCAAGAGGATGAGAAGTAAGCCACAGACTGGAAGAAAATATTTGCAAAAGACACTTCTGATATAGGACTGTTATTCAAAATATACAAAGAACTCTTAAAACTCAATAATAGGAAACCAAACAATCTGATTAACAAATGGGCCAGAGACCTTGACAGATACCTCACCAAAGAAGATATACAGTGGCAAATATGCATATGAAAAGATTCTCCATATCATATGTCATCAAGAAAATGCTACAAAAATGAGATAACACTACAAACCTATTAGAATGGCCAAAATCCAGAACACTGACAACTCCAAATGCTGACAGGGATGTGCTATAACAGGATCTCTCATTCACTACTGGTGGAAATGCAATATGGCGCAGCTACTTTGGAAGACAATTTGTCAGTTTATTGAAAAACAAAACCTACTTTTACCATACAATCCAGCCATCGAGCTCCTTCATATTTACCCTAAGGAGTCGAACACTTACGTTCACACAAAAATCTGCACCAAGATGTTTATAGCTTCATCCATAATTGCCAAAACTTGGAAGAAACCAAGATGTCCTTCAGCAGGTGAGTGGATAAACAAACTATGGTATATCCAGGAAATGGAATATTATTCAGCACTAAAAAGAAACTAATTCTAAAAAATGTGTATTTCATAATAAAAAATAATTTAATAAAACAAAAATAAAAAAAATTTTAAAAAACTGGGTGTGCTTTATACAGTGGTTGTAGATTTTTTTTACTTGCATTTCCTGCTGAGGACGAAGCAATATATGAAGACAGTGATCTGTCATCAGACACAGATGAGAACAAGTTAATGGTTGGGAGTTTTGACAGTGATGAGTTGTATGATTTTTATGATGAATAAAACTTGAGTTCAATAAAAAAAAAGAAATGAGGCATCAAATCATGAGAAGACATGGAGGAAACTTAAATGCATATTACTTAGTGAAAGAAGCCAATCTGAAAAAGCCACATACTGTGTGATTCTAACTATATGACATTCTGGAAAAAGCAAAACTTTGGAGAGAGTTTAAAAATCAGTGGTTCCCAGGAGTTGAGGGTGGGAGGAGAGATGAAAAGACAGAGCACAGAGGACTTTTAGCACAGTGAGAATACTTTGTATGATATTATATTGGTGGATACATGTTATTATATAATGTATTTATCCTAACCCATAGAATATGCAACAGCAAGAATGAACTGTAATATAAACTATGGACTTTGGATGATTATGATATATCAATGGAGGTTCATCAGTTGTACCATTATGATGGAGGATATTAATAATAAAAGAAGCTATGCAGGTGTGGGGACAGGGGATCTATGGAAAAATCTCTGTGTCTTCTGTTCAATTTTGCTATGAATTGAACTGTTCTAAAGAAAATAAAGTCTTAAATATATANATATATATATATATATATATATATATATATATATATATATATATATATATATATATATATATTCAGAGCCTTGCCAAACTTTTTCCTTCATTAAAGCCATTAGCTAACCACTGCTCACCCCTGAGACAGTCACTGTGACAGGGTGTCAATCTTAAGGTCATAAAACGCTTGGGAATAGTTACATGAAAGCTAATGAAGGACTCAGAATGAGGCCATTATGAGGCCAACATGGAGCCACAAGCAGCAGCAATTCTCAGGTCTTACAGTTTTATTCATTCAGCTCAAATGATCTTCATTCAAATTGATTTACTGAAAGTTCATTTAAATAAGCAACTTGGTTGATAATGGAAACCAGGAGTAATTTCCCTGGCTGGAGCCTCTTTTCTACCAACATTTTTAGATGGATGAAATTTATATCCAATAAGTTGAAGAAGTGCTCCTTACTGAATGCTCCCTCTTGGAAATTTATCCTGCTAGGACAATAGAAAACTCTTGAATTTCAGTTGATCTACTAGTTCCCAAATATATATGACTACAGATCCCTTATTCCTTGTTAATATTCTCTATAGGTAGGCTCTACAAACAATATTTTGGGAATATTATGCTAAAGGCACTCTGGAGTAACTGATACCCATACTGCAAACTTTCAAGTTTTGCCTACATACCCCCAAACCTGAAGACCAATCCCAAAGTCCTTAGCCTGGCTTTGTAAGGTCCTCCACAAGGTTTCCCCAATCTAGCTTTGCATCCTCATTTTCCATTACTCTCTACATTGAATTTTCTGCTCCAGCAAACCTCTCCTATTCTTTGTTCCCTAAATAGTCTTGTGTTCATTTCTGCCTCCCTATTTGTGTACATATTCTTTAGGAGGGTCTTGAATTTCATTAGGACTAGGGAAATGTCAGAAGTTCTTAATTCGTCATTTTACAAATATTTATTGAGTGTTTGCTTTAACACTGTATCTCTCAGGATGCTTTGTTGCAAGCAACAGAAATAGGCTCTAGCTAATTTAAGAAGAAGAGGAATTTTCTTGAAAGGACATTGGGTAACTCAAAGAATTTCTAATGGGTCCAGAGAATAAGGCTGGAAGACTGTGTGTGTACTCAGGAACACTATTGTAAATCCCACTGCAGGATGCACCCAGGGAAAACAGCACAGCTGCCACCCTGTGCCTGGACATTACAGCTTACTCTGGCAGCACTGGGGGCACTAGTCTTTGGATGCTGATGCTACAACCTGACCCTGCTGTCTCTGGGAAATGGAGTAGCTGCCACTGTGTCCAATGCTCAACACTAGCATGGGTTCAGCACATTCCCTTCTTCATACTGCTAGTGGATTTGAGGACCATCTGATGGACTGGATCATATGTCCTCAAATATGGACATATGGACTAGAACCTGGATCATATGTCCATGTCCTAACTGCAAGGGAGACTAGAAAATCCAGTCTGGAACTTTCAGCTTCAATAGGAGGAACTGGGCCCTGTCTCATAGATGGGGGATTTCCCAAAGAGAGAAAGGAGCTTCAGACGATGGGTGGTCAAAAGGATGCCAATTGTCTATTACAGTTATGTGATGGGTTCTTGAGAAACAAGACAAAGAAAGACCCTTTTCAATACTTCCAAAAGAGTTTACCTAAGTATACAAGACAAACAGATGAGATGATTATAAAATAATTTATAATAATATAATAAATTGACTGCTTGATTTAAAAATGCTAAAAGATGTTGAGCATATCCACCAGAGTTAGAGAAAAGTGGACTTTATAGTGCCAAGCCATCATTTACCCAGCAGATTTCTCTTCTAGGGTAAGATTTATGTAAATAAGCTGTTTCACCTGGAATATTTCCACACATCCTCCCAGCTCTTTTCCAAGTTTATCAGCACAGAGATAAGCTCCTTGGCCACCTACCAGGATGCATGGTGCCCAGGACTGAGCCATCAGCAAATACATGTATTTGGTTAAGCAGAAATACCAGCTTTGTTTCCCTCTTCTGGGAAGACAGACCTTAGAGCTGAAGAATCAGAAAACAATGGCATGAACTTGGAAATGGATATAGGTTCTTGACCTCGAGTCAGCTAGGTAGAGAACATGCTTGAAGTTCTGAAAAATCCAACAGCACTCTTCTGCATTGTGTGTTTGCCCCCCTTCCCTGGGGAAGGGCAGTGCTGGGCTGCACTGAGGAAACACCATTGGGCAGAGCTGAGAGTTAAGTTCTTTTCCTGTGTAGTGTTAAGGTCATTGCTGCATAGAGCATTTGCAGCTCTGCTTCTGCAGTCAGCCAATGGCCACTCAGGAATAACAATGGAAGCCACGTGGGCAAAGCTGGAAAAAAATGGGTCACTTGGCTGCTCCTATCCAAGGTCAGAAGCCAGGTCCTCCACCCATGGCAGCCACCCAGCCCCAGGCCTTTCTGTTCTTCCTCCTTTCTCTTTGCTGCCATGAATCTCTCTGCTTTGCATTTTTTACCTTTCTGGGCATCAACTAGGCTTCCAGAAAGAGAGTGAAAGTGAAAACAAAAATAGAGAGAAACAATTAAGTGCCAACTTCACTCCTCCAAGAAGGAAGGCGTATGCAATATAGTAGAAAGAAAACTGACTCAATAGCTTTCTCCCCTCATTACTAGCTGGGAGACCTTGGCAAGTTGTTCTTCCTCCATTATCATCATCAGTAAAACGGGATTATAAAATTACAACAAACTATAAGGAACAATAGCTGTCCCTCTGCCTGCAACTATGTTAGTTCAGAAACTACCTATGTTATGTTTGTTTAGTCCTAAGTGACACTTAGGAGTGATGGCAGCTCAAGCTGCTGGTGATGGACAGTCGATGGCCTTCTGCTCTGGCTCTTAGCTTTGTTTGAAACCATGAAGGTTCTTAAAGAAAAGCTCTTCTGTATTGAGATTGGTAGGTGCGCCAGAGCTTGGGCTGCAAGGGTTCTCAGCCTGGGCATCTACCCACCCCTGTGCTAGAATTCACTCCTTTCTACATCTCTCTCTCTCTCTCTCTCTCCACCCCCCACCCACAATCCCTGAGAAATACATTAAATGTGATAATAAAGTAATGACTGATCTTCTAACAAGTGCCGTATAATGTTGGGCCAAGAATAGATTCTGGACCTAGATTCCCAGGTTTGGAAATCCTAACTCTGCAATTTGCTTGCTGTATGACCTTAGACACGTTGCTTAATCCTTTAGCGCCTCTGTTTCTACATCTACAAAGTAGGATAACAATAGTACCCACCATAAAGGGTTCTTGTGAAGATTAATAAACTAATGCACATAAAGTGCTTAGAACAGGACCCCATGTATAGTTATTATTTACAAACATTAGTTAATATTATTATTACTATTATTTTCATACATATAAATGAATTCAGTTGTATTTGAAGTATCAAGTAAAAGAGGAAAATGTTATTGTGTACATGTGTGCTGGGTGTTATATAAATATGATTTTCTTGAACCCTTACTTTAACCTTAAACTCAGTAATTACTCTGATGTCAGATAAGTTAAGTAACATGTCCAAGAGAGGAAACAGCAGGGAGCTGGGATTCAAACCCAGGTCCTCTGGCCCCAGAGCCCCCACAATGCCATACTTTCCCGGCCCTGGGAAGCTGTCACCATTACACAAAATATTCAAAATTCCTCTTCAGGAATTTCCTTCATAGCTCAATGAACTAGTTTAGAATTTCCTCGACACTGGAAAAACTTCTTTTGAAAAATAGGTTATCAGAAAATTTCAAAACTCATTTATTGTCAAGTTGAATAACCCAACTGGGTTTTAGGCTAAAAATCAGGTGTGATTAATGTCCCTCAGTGGCTGGCAAACTGACTCTGGAGACAATCCCCCCAGAAAAGTTCCAAAATATTTTTGAAAAATTCAGAATCACAGAAAAAAACTGCATTTTCCAGCCCTCATTTGGTTGCTTTGGTTCTGACATGCCTCCATAGATGGGTTTTTTTTAAAACAGCTTGATAGTAACTCCTCATATGTGAAAGAACATAGAGTAAGATGATCTTAGCATAATTATGAGGAAGCTTTGGGGCCTATCTTTCCACAGTGGTGTCCTTCTCTGTGGTCCCTGATAATTCTTGTGACTCCAGGCTCTCCAACGCCCATGACCACTATGGAGGTCAGTACGACAGGGTCTGAGGAAGCACAACATTGAGCTTGGCACTTTCTCAAATGAAATTTTAGCTAGGAGTTATTTCACTTACTCCTCATAGCAGCCTGTTTTACTAGGAGGAAACTGAGACCCAGAGTCAGTCCATAACCTGCTGCAGGTCACACAGTTAGTTCGACAGATCAGAGGCAAGGATGGCTCATGTCTCCAGGTTCCCCTTCACCCCTGCATGTGGCCAGGGCAGTGTTCCAACCATCTCAGCCCCAAGTACCTGCATGCTGGGCCCTTTAAGGCAGCCTAGATTCAGAGGCAGAGCAGTGTAGGCAGGGGTATAATTAAGTAATTATCGAAGCTGTTCAGGGTGGGGCCGGACCCTCTGACCCACTTGTTCCTGGCTCCAGCAACATGTACAAGGAAGATACCAGATCATCCCCTTTCTGGAAGTGGTTTACTCAGAGGCCTGTACCCCAGTGAGATGGATCCCTTTGCCACCTCCTCCAGCCTAGAGGGCTTCTGCTTCGGAGACTCTGTCCCCGCATGCCACTCCTGGAGAGGTAGCTGCCCTGCAGAAGCTGCTAGCTGTGTTCATATGGTAAGACACGTTAACTTCAAGCCCAGCCAAATTGGCAGATTAAACAGGGAGCAGTTCCTTTCTCAGGTTCCACTTTATCTTACATCTTATCTACCCCAGATGAACTAATCTACAGGGAAACAGGGAAAGAGGTGTGTGGAGGAGAAAGATGGAGAAAAATGGTAGCTTATTTTGTACTTCAACTGAAAAATTCACAATTGCTCCAAGGGGAAAAATACTTGTAGGCAAGAGCACATGTTCAAAAAAAAATGAGGTGATCCAAATCATTAAATCATATTTGTTTTCTGTCCACATAGCTTCCAGATTCTTGACTTGTTCCATTCTGCTGGTTCTTTTCACATCATACCTCTTATAATTCAGCTATTACCAAAAAAAAAGGGCTTTGAAGTCCTGTTAATATGTAACTCCAGGAAAATCTAAGGTAGGGAGAAAAATTCAAGTCCTCAGCCACTCTGGGGAACTTGGCTCTCTAAGGAGACATTGTTTTAAAACCAAAAACAAGCCACAGATTACCAAGATTTGGTTTCACTCTTTGCCTCCCAAATCCTGATCCCTACTCCATTAGAGCCAATTTTGCATGATCCCCTTTCTGTATACTCTGGGGCTCGGGGTGGGCTTCTCTTAGAGGGAGGAAAAGTCAGAGATGGGTCACAGGGAAGGAGAGTCATTTCACAGAGCTGCCAAAAAGAAGTTCACACCGGTAATAGCACGTATGATACAAACTTGCTCCTACATGCAGGATAATCATCTGTATGGGAAGTTC
The DNA here is from genome assembly GCF_001890085.2 of Hipposideros armiger. Lineage (NCBI taxonomy): Eukaryota > Metazoa > Chordata > Mammalia > Chiroptera > Hipposideridae > Hipposideros > Hipposideros armiger. The sequence goes on from NW_017731472.1 coordinate 265,844, forward strand.
TTAATAAAGATGATGACATTTGAGGTTGGCATCTCAGCAGCTTTCCTTTCGCTTTTGGAAAACTGCCCAAGGTAACAAAGTCATCCACAACCTGGCTTGCTTGCCATTTTAATTATTTTGAGGGTGAGAGGACCCTTTCCCTTTGCATCGTGTGGTACCAGAAGCCGACTTTCTGACCTAAAATCGGCAAAATGGAAGGATCTCCGAATCTGTGGTTAAACAACAACAGCACAAACTTTGTTATGCAGTGATCTTATTTATACTCCAAATCCCAGCCTGCGGCATATCACGTTTGACAAATTTTAAACCTCTTAAAATAAAGTCTGAAACAAAAATTCAGTAGGCTTTTAATTATGTTTGCCCCAGAGGTAACAATGAACATTGCTCTGCTCTTCACAGGGCTCCAGTTGAAGTCGGAGTTTCATTAATTACACTCAGTCATTCAGGCCTCTGGGTGGAGGCTCGCCCCGCAGCTCACCTCCACTCAGGCTCCAAGGGTGGGCTGAGGGCCGAAGAAAAATGTTCCTGGAGTTTTAGAACAGCAGTCCCAGTAGGGGAATAGAGCCCCTTTGTTTTTCTGGATGGTCCTGGTGGGTGATGAGTGGGAGGAGGGAAGCCCAGGGAGCTAGGGTAGGTGGAGACAGAGAAGCCAGGAGGACTGGGAGGAGATAGTGTGAGGGCAGCTCATTGTTTCCTCTGCTTCTGAAGAGAAACAACTGAAAGGGAAGCAATGAACATTGTTCCTTGAGGGCACACAGGCACTGCGCATCCGGGTTTGGGGAGTGACATTGCCACTGAGAAGAGAAGCCCAGGCTAGAAACAGAGTTCGACCTATGGCTCCAAATATCATGAGGCCAAATATGGACACCATAGCGAAAGACTGCAGATCACATCACCCCTCTTGCTGACACCAAACAAGGATTTTAAATTTTTGATGAAACTTAAAAAAAAAAAAAAATTCCTAAAATTGTTGGGCAGTCTTAGCACCAAAAGTTTGAGAAACATAGTTTCTCAAAGGAAAACTTAGTTTTCCCTTACCAGCCAGCAGATGTTAGAGAAAGCACTCACCCAGCTTGAGGGCACCCTGTGTGTATGAAAAGACTCAAACCCAAGACCAGTTGCCTTGTTGACACTCACCACCTGAGGTGAACTGACCATGTAGGAATAAGGATACAGACAAAGCTGGCTCCACAGGGGGGTCTGGAGCAGGATTGATTTTAGCAGTATGAGGTGTGATAAAAAAAATACGGTGACTGTATAAATTTAAAAAAAAAATTATTACAGGAAAGACACATTGCCATTAATCCCCCTCAAAACACTCCCCCCTTTTTTTGAACACGCTTATCATTCTTGCCACTTTCTGAAGCAGTTCTGGAAGTCCTCTTTCGTGAGTCTCTTTAGTTGCACTCACTGTTGTGTCTGCCTCGATGTCCTGAATCGAGTCCAAATGTTTACTTTTCATGGTCATTTTGACTTTGGGGAAGACCCAGAAGTCACATGGTGCCAGATCCGGTGAATAAGGTGGATGAGGACACACCGTAATGTTTTTATTTGACAGAAATTGCCGTACCAGAAGTGATGTGTGACACGGAGCACTGTCATGATGAAGGATGAAGAAAAGATACTCACAAAAGAGGACTTCCAGAACAGCTTCAGAAAGTGGCAAGACTGATGGGATAAGTGTGTTTGAAGCAAGGGGGGATATTTTGAGGGGGATTAATGACAATGTGTCTTTTACTGTAATAAATTTGTTTTATTTGAACATTCACTGTATTTTTTAATCACACCTCATATGTATTTTTGTGGTATTAGCAATTGTTTGTGGCTCATGTCTTTTCTCACTGGTTAGAGTCATAGCAGCACCTGGAGCTAAATATTTTGAATATCATCCTTCATGGAGATTCTGTTATAAAAATCAGGATATGTTATCAATATTTTGTCCATTCCATGTATAAGTGGTCATAGTTACATATTTGAATGTCAATGTTTAGATATATATATATATAGCAAAAGCTTTTTTATAGAAACACCAAAACTAATTAGTGAGCCCCACTGAACTAGTTATATGTTTGAGAGAAATTAAATTATATTTACTCACTTCTGCCTTTTGGGAACTATAGTGGATACACTGATGGTGTGATAGTCTTTTGATGTGTCAACTTGCCTAGCCCATCACCACCCAGTTACTCAAGCAAACACTAATATCTATGTCCCACTGAAGGTGTTTTGTAGGTATGATTAAAGTGTAGAACCAATTGACTTTAAGTAAAGCAGATTATTCTAGGTAATCTGGGTGGTCCTGATTCAATGAGTCGAAAGACCTGAAGAGCAGAACTGAGAGGCTTCCCGGAAGAAGAAACTCGGCCTGTGAACAGCAGCTTCGGTCCATGCCTTCAAGTTCCAGATTGTCCTTCCTGATGGCCTGCCCTATAGATTTCAGACTTGCCTAGCCAGCCCCCAACATTGTGTAAGCTAATTCCTCACAATAAATCTTTTAATATATATCTCTTACTGGTTTTCCTTCTGTAGCTCAACCCTGACTGATACAGATATGCTACTTGGATTCGCCTTCAAGCCTGAAAGATTTGTTGCTTCAGCTACTGGAAGTGCTGCTGGCAGGAGCCCTCAGCTATCAGCCATCCTCAGGGATCACTTTGACTGAAAAGAGTTACCTTGCCCTACGTCACATTCCTTTCCCAGGGAATCTTACATGTAATGATAGGTAGACATGGAAGTATAACAACCTAGCCTGCACGCTGTATCTGGACAACTCTGAAACCCCGCCCCCACCTTCAGAGCTCCCCATGAGCTTGATTGAGGCTTTCATTGCAGCTGTAACACTGCCCAATTTCTCCCTCCAACCTCCCTCCTCCCCTCCTTTACATGGGCATTTATTCCAAGAGTGCTGCCTAGTAAACCTCCTGCCTATGAATCCTTGTCCACTTGCCAGCAAACCCCACCTGCATGGGGACCGTCTTCATTGAGCTCCCCTCTGTTTCCTGCACCTTTGACCATCCTTTCTCACTCATCTCTTTCACCTCAGCACATATAAATACTCTAGGCTCTCACATATATAAAAGAAACACAACCAAACAACATAATAACCATTTAAAAATTCTGTATCATCCTCAACTTAAACTTGTTTTTTTCCTACATTCAAATGCCTTGAAGAACTAAGCTGACAAGTTCTCCACTTGAGCTTGTATATGTAACACAATGTGCCTTCAGCTATTATTATCCCTCCTCTGAAATTGGTTTCACTGAAGTCACCAGTGCCTTATTGATCAAAACCCTGTGGGCCCTCTTCAGCCTTTCCATGCTTGACTTGGCAGTTGGCAGTGTGACGTTCCCCATCCTTTTAGAAACTGTGGCCCTGCTCCAATAGCCTCTGTGACTCCCTCTACCCTGGATTGCCATGGATCTCTCAGGCTACTCCTTTTTAGGATTCTTCACAGACTCCCCTTGTCAGATATTGAAGCCTCTTTTCAGTCTGCACTCTTTCCTGGGGCAATCTGACCACAGCCAAAGCTCCAACGACCACCTATGTGCTGATGACTCCCAAATACATATTTTCAACCTCCACCTATATCTCAGGCTCTAAACTCCATATTTCCAACTATTGAACATTTCCCTCTGAATTCCTGCCTTATCTGACACTGAACTCCCTCCCACACATGTTCTTCCTTTCTGAGTTAATAGCACAATACCATCCTTCCTACTAGCAGAGCCTGTGATGATCCTCCACTCCTTTTCCACACAGCCAACTAGTCATCAGAGTTTGTGATTTCTTCCTTTTAAATAGTAGGTTCTCAAAGGTAGCCCTATATCTCCCATCTTACTATTTTATTTCAGATCTTCACTACTCGCATATTTCAAAGAGTGATAAACATTACTTCCTTGGAAGCTGAACCACCTGAGCTGCATATTTTAAAGGGCTCTGGTCTGTCCTTTCTCTGGTCATATCCCTAACCACATGTCATGGAGTTCATAGGGCCAAAGAGACATTGCCACCGTGGACCCACATACCCTAATTCTGTATCCAGCACTGCAGAGTTCTTGTCCAAATGACCCAAACCTGCCTATGATGCACTGTCCCCCAGATCCATCATCCCAAGAGTATACTGCATCACAGGAGTGCACATTTGTAGGCATGAAGGTGGTCAAGAGGTGGCTGTTTACGGGGGGGAGGGGCATGGATGGAGGTTGAACATAGGGGCTGGTTTATCCACATACATACATGTGCAAAATTCCTTATGGTTTTACATGGAGCTGGGATGTCAGGCTGAAGGAAAATAGAGGGGGGTATGGAGCTGAGGCCTCTAATTGTACTCTTTCCCCCAACCCCACAAATGTTGGGAGAAGGGTGCTGATTATGAAACATCTTTTACATGCCAAATACTAAGCAAAATGATAGGATTCTAAGATGAACTAGACATAATCACTGCCCTCAAGAAGCTCAGAAACAGATAAGAAGAACATTAAAAAACTAGATGAAGACCATTTTAATAAAGGCACATTTAAAGAGCTGTGTCAGGAGGGGGAGTCAAGCCCTGGTAGGTAATATGGGAAGACTTCCCATATGAGATAACATTTGAAATAGAATTTGAAGCTTGAGAATAAGTGTCATGTTTGATGAAGCCACTGTAAGCAAAGAAAAGAGCAAGTATTCAAGGAATCATGTGCACCGAGTGAGCTGGGAGCATGGGGAGGTGGCTGGAAAGGTAGTTAAGGACTGTCATGAAAGGTCTTGTGAACTGTCCAAGGAGCTTCTGCTTTACCCAGGAGACAATGGAGACTATACCAATTTAAGGCAGGGGCCCGATATGTTCGAAAGATTTCTTCTCTAGACTCGCCTCTTAAAGGAGTCTCCTGTTCTCCCCCACTGCCACTCCTCCTTGAGAATCCAGCCACCACCCTGCCGCCAAAATGATCCTTCTAAAATACAAACTGAATGCTGTCACTCTTCCACTTATTCCCATTGCCTACAGGTTAGAGTCTAAACTCTTTAGCACAGTTTCCAAGGACCTTTGTGTCCTGCCCCTGTCTGCCTTCCCAGTCTAACTTCTCATCATCTCCCACATGCTTCTTCTTTCACAGACATAACCAATGACTGGCCCCATCCAGAAGGCATCATGCTCTCTGATTACTCAAAGAGCAATGACTATCCCCAACTTGTCAGGCTGAACAACTGCTTATCTTTCAAGGAGCACAGTATGGAGAAAAGAGCACAGGCTTTACATCTACATTGATCTTGGCTCTGCCCACTTCCTGGCTTTGTAATCTTGGGTAAGTCACTTAAACTCTCTGAGCCTTGGCTGCCTCACCTCTTTCAGGGACATAACACCCACTTTCCGAGGCTATTGTGAATATTACATGCAGTGGCGTAGGTGAGTGTCTGGCATGAACACAGCAGGCTCCTCTTGGAGTGAACACGCTGTACCTACATGTCCACTGAACTACAGCCTTGCCCCACAGCTAACCCCAGTTATGCTTGCCCATTCTCTATACCTGGAGTCTGCCTTGGCTCTTTGCTCTGACTCCAGCCTGGCTCCTATCAATATTCTTCACTCCAAGGGAGATCCTGCTCTCCAAAACTCCACCCATTGGCTAATATCCTGTTCCAAACCCAGTGGATCCCTTGAACTCACAATACTGCCATTTGCCCCCTGACTAGCCAGACCCTGCTATGGCCCCTCTCCACCACTACACCAGCCCCTGCTTGGAGGCTGATGTTAACACCAATGTAAGTGAGCATACTGTATCCTTTGGATATAATTTTGGTCTGGCTATTATTCACCTAAGAAGTTGTCTTACCTCTTAATTCCAAGTTCTGCCTTTTTTTTACCTTATTTTCATCTCCCCACCTACCAGCAAAGGAATTCCATGGTTTGTGACATAACCTTGGTAAAATTTATTACCCAAATCACTATGTTTTTGAGACTGAAAGGGCACAATAGGAGTTAACTAGTTGTGTGGTCACCAATACATAACCCAAGTAGCAGTGGTCATTTCTTTTGGAGAGGCAACGGTGTCACCAAGAAAGCCATTTCCTTTTTCATCCCTCTATCGGCTTAATCTGTGGTTGTGGTTCACCCAGAGAAGCATCCAGTCACTGCAAGAGCGAAAGAACAGTGTTCTGCTGCCTGGAATGCCCAAGGCAAGGAGCGGCTCCTGGCTGCTCTGCCAGGAAGCTCTGCTGTGACATGGCGCCAACGCTGGATGTGGGTGGGAGGTGAGGCAGCTGCATTTCGTGGTGCTTGTCGTTCTTACTTGACAACTGTTCGGGTTTTAGAAACTCTTGGGGCATAAAACACCCCACCCACTCTGTCTTGGTAAACCACCATTTGCCCTCCCTGCAAGAGGTCATGCCAACTCTGAGATGAGGCAAGGCCCCACTCCACAGCCTTGGCTGGCTCCTGCTCTGACACTTGAAGGGCTTCCTCTTGCATCTGGTCAGACCCACAGCTTCCCGCGGCCCTCAGAATCAAGCAAGGGGTTCAGAATGCTGACTCTCCAGAGGCTAGCAGTAGGGATAAACACTTCCTCCTACTTTTAATAGGTATACTGAATGCTAAAACGCTTCTTCGTCATTGTGCATTGCTATGAGAGTGTGGGTGTGCACTAGAGAGTGTGAACAAACTTCTTCTGGCATTTGATAATGCATCACTATTTAAAGGAAATTCCCTTCAGCCCTTTTATTTCACCATCATGTATGGCCTTCAGCCAGCCCACCACATGAATCTCCTATGAGGAGGGTGAAAGAGAAAAAAGGAAGCAGGCCCACTTTGCCCTATAAGCATGACAAAGATCAGAGAGGAGAGGGACCAAAGTGCACTGAGAAGCTCCAATACACCCATGAATGAGTCTCCCTGTATTTTGACTCTACTTCAGCGTTGAATATTATTCATATTATTTAAGTTCTCCTAAAAAAATAGAAACGACTGAGCAACTGTTGTGTGCCAGCCATTCTAATGCACTGAATCACCATATGAGCAGGCACTGTACTTTAACTTTATAGATGAGAACACAAAGGCCCAAAAAGACAGGTAAGTGGTGAGAGATAGTCAGGACTTAGAGCCAGGTCTCTCAACTTTGAAACCCATGCCTTGTACCCTACAGAATATTCCTCCCAATTTTATGCTATAGGCCACTAGCTCAACAGAGCTATTTAGCCCTCCATACAGTCCCTTCATTATAATGACTGTCATTCTAGGCAGAACAGGCAAGGACAAAATCTCTACCCCTCCTCTTTAAAAAAAAAAAGCTCACTTGTTTGTCCTGGGAGGAGGGATGGGGAAGCAGAAGTGAAATAGAATTATAGAGATGTGACAGACTGAGGAAAAGACACCCAAATTCTTTAGATTTTTATTATGTTATTTAGATTATTATTTAATTTGCTGGGACCCCAAAACATGCTTAGAGTTCATCTCAAAAAAAAAACCCAAAAACTTTCATTCAGGAAGATGGATTCAAAATAAACTTAGTAGAATGAAAAATTCTAATTCATCATTAAAAATTCTCCATTTGTTTCACAGACATATCTTATTTTAGGCCCATTTGATATATAAGTGTTTGAAATTACGGAATTCATAAAATAAGGCACGAAGCCGAGAATCTGGAGTTTCCCCGATAAAACACACCTGCATTGGATGTACCTGTCGTAAAGTGAGATATCGCACCCCTTCCTCTCCTCGTCAGCTTTGTGTATAGAATAGACAGAATCACTGGAAGCAGTGCTGAGAGATCCTTGTGAATTTGATGGAAGGGCAGGGAAAGGGGGAGAGAAAGGAGGGAGCTCACCTTGGAATGGAGGTTCCAGGGTCACGAGAGGACTGGGTATGCCTTCCCTGGGCCAGGCCAGCTCAGTTCTCGCCAAATGTTTTCAACCCAGTGAATGGAGAACTGGCCTTTTCCGTTCCAGACTGTGGGAATGTGCCTCTATTTTATAACTGAAGTCAGTAGAACAATGAGATTAGCTTTTGGAAAATTTGCTTTTCAGACAGTAGTGCTGCAAAACACCTATTTCTACTGGCTTGCCAGTGGAACTCCTAAAACTTTTGATTTTTTTTTTTTAAACACTGGGTTCCTAGTAAATAACACACCCACCTTGTCCCTCCATAACTGGAGCCAAGTTCAGCACCCTCCACATTTGGAGCTTAAAGCCCTGCCTGAAGACTGTTATTCTGATGTATCCATGGGCAAGGGCCACATTGATAGAAATTGACAGAAAGGTAGAAGCAAGCAAAGACCGTGTCTGTGAAGTTTGCCTTTGGTTGCTTGGCCCAAAGTAGAGAGTATAGTGCCTAAAAGCTCGGGCTGTGCAGGGAGACAGGTCTGGGTTCAAATCCCAAATCAAAACACATAAGCAAATTACATAAACTCCCTAAACTTCAGTTTCCTCATCTGTAAAACGGGGATGTCAATTGCACTAAGATTTGATTTGTTGTGAGAATTAAATTTAAAAGTGCACAGATTGGGCCGGCCGAGTGGCTCAGTTGGTTAAGAGCTCGCTCAAGAGTTTGAGCTCTGAGCAACAGCGGTTCGATGCCAGCCTGAGCTGAGCAGCCGCTAAGCTGCCAATAGGTAGCAGGATGGCTCAGCTAAAAAAAAAATGTTAAAAGTGCACAGAAAGTACCTGGCACAGGGAACACAACGAAACCATATTGTATACATGCAGAACAATGTTAAACAGGACTCTTGTGTCCACTGTGTGAAGGCCACTCCAAAGGGCTCTGACTGGCTTTGTTGCTTGTCCCTTTCTCTACCTTCTTATAGAAGAGCAGTCCCTAATGACTGGCATGTCTTAAAACTGGCACAGGAGGGCCTCTAGATATAACTGACCGAGAAGCTAGAAACAGCGATCCCTGCGTGTTCTGCTAAACTCAAGCTTGAGGAAAGCCAGGCGGTGCACTCTGGCTTTGTCTGGGGCAGAGCAAGCTGACCAAGATAATGACTCCAGCCACTAATTGTCACTTCCTCAGAAGAACACGCAGTCTTCTTCTAAATAATTGGCCTATAAAATTTTAAACCAAGAAGTCTTTTTCTTAAAACATAGTTTTTTATTACTGCTTCAAAAATACCCAAGATCTGTAAATATAATTATTTATAGCCTTGTAAAAATGTATGCCAGAGGAACAGAGAAGACTGCTGGGTTCGTTTGTTTTACTCTCACTGCGGTACCTCGTGTGGTTTAAAGCGGTTGCTTTCTTTCTGTTGTTAGCAACTAGATGTTTTCCAAATAACCAGTTATTAGAATTGAATCTGTTTGGTTCAAAACACACACATACACACACACACACACACACACACACACGAGTTGCGCATACAAATACAATCTAAATGTCCCCTTGGTGTGTAAACATGTGGCGCTGTCACAGTTGGAATATTTGTTTCAATGCTTAAGTTATAGTTATGTGATCTTAGGCAGAAAATTTAGCTTTTCTAGATCTCATGTTTCTGAAATATAAATAGGTAGACAAACTTAGGCCCACAGATGTGTTTTATTTGGCCAACGCTGTTTTATAAATGTGAATGACTTTCTAAGCATTCTCTTTCCAGTTCCCACAGCCTTAACCACCCCTAACATCATCCAGCTGACTGCCTTCTCACATTTGCTTCACTTGCTGAGCTCCTAAAAGCTTATGGATTGCAGACCCAGCGTGAGAGGATCCAGAGGGCTTCCTCTAGCTACCAGACTCAGCTATGCTGATTCTACCCACTTGCTAAATGGTTTAATCTCTTTGTTGGAAGAGTAAATAAAATTCTTGTTCTTTTACATACAGTTAAGCTTGTGGATTTATCAGGAACAGTTGAAGCATGGATCAGACAAAAATAAAAATCATTACTTTTTGATAGGAAATAGAAGTTAAATCTCTTTGAAGATCCCTGTTTTGTAACTCTAGATTCTTATCTGCAAGGTACCACATATTTTAGGTGGGCAACAACTGCCTCTCCTTTTAAAGATTTTGTATCTGAGACTCCCAAAAGCTTCTGTTTGTCTTTGGCTCGCTCATTAAGGATATTGGGCAAATATCACTGACAATTTAAGCCCTGAATGTGACAAAGAGAGATTTAAATTGTATGATTAACCACCATGAATCCATGAAGGAATAACCTGAGCTTTCAGTTGCTTTGGGCTTGGAGCCAACAGAAACCAAGCCAGACCCTCCTCGTGAATAAAGGCTTGAGGGCCCAAGCTAGAACTGAGAAGGACAGAAGGTCTTCGCTTGTAGAGGTTTTCCTCAAAGAATGTAACAGTCCTCCTTCAATTCAAGCTTAATAACTCTGCCATCCAAAAATCACTGATTTTATTTACCCAACTGAATTCCACCCTAAGAGCACAATATGTCCCATTTTGATCTCAGAAGCAATACTCTTTAGGCAATGATTTCAATTTTATTTTTTTTTTAAGATTTTATTGTGGAATTGGGAGAGGGGAACAGTGTTGAGGAATCGGGGAAGGGGAAAAGACAAGTTGCTGTTCTTTGGTTCTTCAGTCTAGTTGTGGAGGACATCGCCTCACTGGCCCATGTTGGTATTATCATTGTGCTTTTCCCGGGTGAGGCAGATCGGTCGCCGGCCTCTGGACGGCTGCTCACCACGGCCCTTGG
>NW_017731472.1:281048-291915 GCF_001890085.2 Hipposideros armiger
CACACACACACACACACACACACACAGAGGCATGTTAAGAGTCTTTAATAAAAACTGAAAATAATAACCATCCACAAGGTTGTCTATGGAGAACTCACTGTCACCCATGAAAAGATGGAGCAAGTTCATATTATACAGATACCAAAGTAATGTTGTGGCTTATTCTCTATAGAGTTAGGACCTCTAATCTTAAGCCAAATTAACCAGTGCGTGTGATTATCCTCCCAGCCATGATTTTACTACATTCTCCTGGGCTGAATCCATGGAAAGAAATCAGTCTAGATCTAAAAGAAACCATGCTGTTTGCCTGAAAGGCTGTCTGCACAGCCTGAGTGAGCATAGGCTGTAACAGTACTGACCCAGTGAGATTATACAGGCAGGTGTTTCTGCAGCATGGCATGAAGTGGTTGCCAAAGGAAACCAGGGACTTTGACCAGTAAAAAATGTTTCTCTCACCCTTGAATACATGTAGCACTTTTTACCATTCATCTTTAGAAAATCTAATAAGTTAGCATATCAAATAATGATTGTAGTCCTCAGTGGCTAGCACTTACCTGACACACAGTCAACACTCAATATTTCCTTAAAGAAAGAATGAATGAATGAACTTCTCAATTCCCTTTCTACCCGGGGAAGCCCATATATTCTAATACTAGGAAAATGTATCATCTTTCCCACTAGTGACATTTCACAGGACACCTCCAACCACTACTGCCTACCCAGAAATTTGTCCAGGGACCTAACATCATATGCCTCCTGCTCCACAGAAAAAGTCCACTTTGACCTAGAGTTCTGTGTGGGGGTAGTGAAGAAAGAAAATGATTTCAAATCAAAGAGACCCAGAGAACCCCAGAGATTCCACCAAAAAACTATTAGAACTGATATATGAATTTAGTAAAGTAGCAGGACACAAAATTAATATTCAGAAATCAGTTGCATTTTTATACTGAACTATCAGGAAGAGAACGATACAATAATGAACTATCAGGAAGAGAAATTAAGAAAACAATCCCATTTACAATTGCATAAAGACAAAAATGCCTAGGAATAAATTTAACCAAGGAAGTAATAGGCCTGTACTCAGAAAATTATAAAACACTGAAGAGACAAATGAAAGGAGATACAAATAAATGAAAGCATGTACCATGCAAACGGAGAGAAAGAATGAATATAGTTTAAATGTCCATACTACCCAAAGCAATATATAGATTCAGTACAATTCCTATCAAAACACCAATGGCATTTTTCACAGAGCTAGAACAAATAATCCTAAAATGTATATGAAACCATAAAAGAATAACAATGGCAATCTTGAGAATAATGAAGAGCAAAGCTGGAGTTATCATGCTACCTAACATCAAACTATACTACAAGGCCATAGCAATCAAAACAGCATAGTATTGACATAAAGACAGACACATAGATCAATGGAACAGAATAGAGAGCCCAGGAATAAAGCCATGCCTGTATGATCATTTAATTATGACAAAGGAAACAAAATATACAGTGGGGTACAGCAGCCTATTCAATAAATGGTGCTGGAAAAACTGGACAGATGCATGCAAAAAAATGAAACTGGACCACCTTCTTACACCATATACAAGAATAAACTCAAAATGGATTAAAGATTTAAACATAAGACCAAAAACCATAAAACTCCTAGAAGAAAATACAGGAAGTAAACTCTCACACATTACCATTATTAATATTTTTACTGATATAGCTCCTCAGACAAGGGAAACAAAAAAAAAATAAACTAATGGGACTACATCAAACTAAAAAGGTTTTCCACAGCAAATAAAACCAGCAACAAAATGAAAAGACATCCTGCTGAATGGAAGAAGATATTTGCCAATGACACATCTGATAAGGGGTTAATATTCAAAATTGTATATTTTTATATAATTATATATATAAAACCTCATACAACTCAACACCAAAAAAACCAAACAACTCAATTTAAAAATGGGCAGAGGATCTGAATAGAAAATTCTCCAAAGAGGACATACAGATGGCCAACAGACATATGAAAAGATGCTCAACGTCGCTAATCATCAGTGAAATGCAAATAAAAACCACAATGAGATATCACATCACAACTGTCAGAATGGCCATCATCAATAAATCTACAAACAAGTGTTAGCGAGGATGTGGAGAAAAGGGAACCCTTGTGCACTGTTGGTAAGATGGCAAACCAGTGCAGCCAGTGCAGCCACTATGAAGAACCATATGGAGGTTACTCAAAAAATTAAAAATAGAACTACCTTAAGACCCAGCAATTCTACTCCTGGGTATTTATCCAAAGAAATCCAAAACATTGATTCAAAAAGATATATGCACCCCTATGTTTATTGTAGTGCTACTCACAATAGCCAAGACTTGGAAACCAAAATGCCTATCAAAAGATGATTGGATAAAGAAATTGTGGTACATACATACAACAGAGTATTACTCAGCCATAAAAAAAGAATAAAATCTTACCATTTGCAACAACATGGGTGACCTAGAGGGTATTACGCTAAGTGAAGTAAGTCAGGCTGAAAAAGATAAATACCATATGATCTCACTTATATGTGGAATTTAAAGAATAGAATAAATGAACAAACAAAGCAGAAATAGACTCATAGAGAGAATAAATTGATGGTTGCCAGATGGGAGGGCTGGGGTAGGTGGGGTGAAAAAGGTGAAGGGATTAGGAAATACAAATTGGTAGTTACAGAATAGTCATGGGGATGTGAAACACAGTATGGGCAATATAGTCAATAATAATGTAAAAACTATGTATAGTATCAGATGAGTACTAGACTTATCTGGGGGATCACATTATAAACTATATAAATGCCTAACTATGATGCTGTACACCTGAAACTAATATAAAATAATATTGAATATCAATTATAATTTTAAAAATACATAGTCATGAGATGTAACGTACAGCATAGGGTCAATGATATTGTAATAGCTATGTACGGTGTCAGATGGGGAGTAGACTTGTTCGAGTTATCACTTTGTGAGGGATATAAATGTCTAATCACTATGTTGTTTCGGACAACTGAACTAATAAAAAATAATATATTTTTTAAAATAGTAAAATCAAAGAGATTCAGTGCTGCATCCCAGCTTTGTGACCTTACCTATGTTGTTCAATATGGCAGTCACCGGCCACAGGTGGTTATTTAAATCTAAATTAAAATTAGATCAAATTAAAAATTTAGTTCCTCAGTAGGACTAGCCATATTTTAGGTGCTTAATAGCCACATAAGGCTAGTGGTTTCCATATTGGACAGTGCAGAAGTAGAATGTTCCCAACAATGCTGAAAGTCTGTGGACAGTACTACCACAGACAAGTCACTTAACCTCTTTGGAGCCTCAATCTGCTCACTGGTGAACAGCAAGTCTATTGGATCAAAGGGCACCTAAGGTTCTTTCCTCCTTTGAAAATTTTGGAAAGTCTAGAATCTATGTCTAGTCCATTTGAAGCTCTAGAATATGACTGTTTTACTAGTGATTACAACAGAAAATGGCCTGAGAATAAGGACAACAGAAGTTTAACCACCCAACATGTGCAGGGCAAAACTTGGGGAAAGGGGAGAAGTTGGCTTAGGCACAGTTCCTTGCAGGTTCAGGCTACACTAAAGCTGCCTCTGCCCCCTCACCTCTGCAGTTATATCTCCCTCTCAAACCCTTACTCAACTTCAAAAAATATATTCTTTGGGCTTAGTCTCTACTAGGGGACAGTTAGCTAACCTGATCAACCAGATACCACTGCATGTTAGCATCGATGCCTGAAGGGTCCAAAATCCCATCTCAGCATTCTGCAGAGCAAGAGCACAAACCAGGATTGAGAGGAGCATGGAGCTAGCCCTTGACCCGTCTCTGCCCAGCTGTAAAACATGGGCCAAGTCACCTGATGGGGCACCATTTCCTCATGTATAAGTCTATAACTTCATGGACATCCCCAACTCCAAGATTCTCGATTGTAGCACTAAGTTTTCCAAACCAACAACAGGCCTGTGGGGAAGCTGCATTTTGAAAGTAGAAGTTTGTGCTGGCCTTTGGAGGGATTACCTAGATTGTCCCTGGAGAGATGGGAAGGGCCTCGTGGAATAGGGCATTCCCCTTCCCGAAGCCTCAGGCCAGGTAGCACAGAACAATCTGCCCTTGTTTCTGACTGTACTCCCTCCTGGCGATGAGTCACTCGGTGGAAAAGGCATGTCAGGTGCCTGCCTGCCATGTCTGGTTAATGGAATTCCTTATATGGTACTTGTTTTTCTGACAGGTGATATGTTCCTGGTCAGGAAGCTTATTTCAAGTTCAGTTCTTCAGATGACATTCAGAGAATGTTTGTTTTGTTTTGCTTTGTTTTGTTTCACAAAATATTGTGTCAAGGTTAACAGCTTTTTCACTGGAAAGTTTCTTTCTGGATGTGTCTACCTGCCACGACTCCTAGTACCACAGAAATTGCTCAGATTTGGGGACCAAAGCTAGAGTTATAAGACCCCTTCCCCTTCTACAAATAGTCTCATGTTTTATGAGAAGAGGGCATCATGAGGGCGGGAGTGCAGACAACTAAAGCCCTACCTACTGCAGCCAATGGCTTTATATTCCACCCACACTAGAGCTGTGTGGATACAAAGCCTTCCATGTGGTCTTCCCACCCTCATCTCCCTCTTCTCACGGCACGTGGACTGTTGCAATACCGAGACTTGGCATGTCCATGTTAGCTGAGCAAGGACAATGATGGGACGGTCACATCCTGGTAGAAAGAGTAGGGCAAGCACAGCCCTACATAGTGAGGGTAGTTCACTCTGCTCACAGACCATACCCCAGGCCTTCTGCCTGTGCTCCCCCCATCCCCCACCCCCNCCAGCTCCAGGTTGAGCTGTTGTTCACCATCTTAGCTGTAGAGGGCAGTGTCACTGGCCCTCATGTGGGATCCAAACCGGGGCCCTGCTGCACAGTGCTGGCGTCCCAAGCCAGCTCTTAACCAACGCACCACTTGGCTGGCCCCAATGATTTCAATTTTTATTTTACCGCTGACCTACTGTAAAATGGGCACAACTAATTCAACTTTTTTTTGCCTGAATATCATTCATCCCTAATAGCAGAGCCACCACCCCAAAAATGACAATGGCATGGTGCACAGAATCACCTGGGGATCTTATTGAAATGATGATTTTGATTCAGTGGGTCTGGAGGGGTTATACATTCTGACTGCTCCCAGCTGATGTCCAGGCTCCTGGCCCATGACCACATTTGGAGCAGCAAGGACCTAGAGAGCTTTGCTCATTTCAATTAGATATTCATTTGCTTCTAAGTGCTGAATTTTGTGCGAGGCACTGGAAATACAAAGATGTATGGGATACAACCACTTTCTTCAAGGATTTCCTTAAAATCACCTAGGAAGATTCTAAAAACAGCTGTATTTTCTAAGTTCCTCAGAAGATTCCAAAGTAAAGGTAGGATGGGAACCATTGCTCTATAATTCAATGCTTCTCAAACTTAAGTGTGCATTTAAATCATCTGGGAATATTGTTAAAATGCAGATTTTACTGCAGGTCTGGGGTGGTGCCTGAGGCTCTGCATTCCTAATAAACTCTCTGGCAATGCAGATACTGTTGGTCCTTGGCACATTTTGAACAGCAAGGTTCTCCAGTGTCGATTCTTCACTTTGGCAAATCACTCAAGTTACCTATGGAGATTGTATTCATTTTCTATGGCTGCTGTAACAAATCATCACAAACTTGCTGGCTCAAATCAACACAAATTTATTATCTTAATAGTTCTAAGATCAGAAGCCAAAGTCAGTTTCACTGGGTCGAAATGAAAGCGTCTGCAGTGCTGCGTCCCTGCTGGTGAGTCCAGGGCAGAACCTGTCTCCTTGCCGTCTCCAGCTTCTAGAGGCTGCCTGCGTCCCTTGGCTTGTGGCCCCTTTCTTCAAAGTGCATCACTCCAATCTTTGTTTTCATTGTCACCTGGCCTATTCTCTGCCTCTGACATTTCAGCCGATAGGGAATTTTGTGATTACATCAGATAATCCAAGGTAATCCCCTTTTCTCAAAATCCTTAGTTTAATCACATCTGCCAAGTCCCCTTTGTGATATAAAATAACATTCACAGGTTCCAGGACTTAGCATGTGGACATATTTTGGGGGTGGGGGTCATTATTCAAAATTCCGAAGCCTGGGCCCCACAGTGAAGATTCTGATGTGTTTGGTCTAGGCCCAGGGCCAGGACACAGGCATTATTAAAAGCACTGTGGTGTATGGCCTTTTGAGCTTCCTTTGCTCGGCCTGCTCCAAACTCTTTGGGGTGTACTTTCTTTTCTATTAATGGCCCTTGAGCCATTCTCTACTGCTCAGGCCCACTTCTGCTTCTTTGAAATGTATTTTTACTTTTGATACACTCCTTTTCTGCAACTTTAAATCAATAAAAAATAAAAAAAGCACTGTTGTGTTGATGGTGACATATGGGAAGCTTGAGAAGCACTGCTCCAAGCGAACCAGGGCTCACTGGTGCAGGGTCCCCCACCTCCCTTTCTACTGATTTCTCCCTAGATTTCTACTCAAAGACCCTGGCACACAAACCTGGGCCTGGCAGGAGTGGCAAGGAAGGCACATTTTTGGTCATTCCTCCACCTCAGAGGCCTTTGCAGCTAGAGACCTGGTTCCTGCCCTTTGTCCCAGTAAGTTCAAAGACCCAGGGCAGCAGGCATAGGGTTGACTCAGCACTTCTCCCTGCGCAGGACTTGGATATTGGTGAGTTTCTTTTTAATTTGGCATTTATAGTATTCCCAGCCACTTCTCAACCCCTATAATTATAACCCAGATCTCACTCAGCCTCCTCTAGCTAGGGTTTAAAAGCTAAGAGCTCTCTTGTAGCAGCCAACTATTAAAACTTCATGGCCTTTTACAAACTATCGGGTTGACAGAAGTATTATGAAACACTGCCTAGTATAATTAAAATTACACTGCAATTGTCAACACCATGAGTCAAGCACACTGTGTGAAGTGACAGTTGGGATCACAGAGTCTGTTCCCTAGCTGGCTAACCAGGCCTGGGGCTTTCCTAATCCATCACCAAAGCCCAAGGGCCTTACCATCAGCCACGAGCTCCAAAGGGCAGCCACTCAACCAGAAACTGGGCTGGCCCTGCTGGTGACTTCTGCTCTAGTCTTCAAATCTGACAGGAATGCTGGCTTTCTACTACACCTTCCTGGGGGCATTCAGGAGGAGCTTTGAACAGGGGCCAGGTGTTCCATTTTTCCTTCAGGACTTCAGCTACAGTGATACAAATAAGCTGTGGTTTGTGACACTCAGCATGACTGCCTGAGTGTCTGTGATAAGTACGGTCTTGGCTGGCATCCTTGAGAACATTCTATCTCCTTGCCCTCTGTATTACCAAACTTCTCCAGGTGCTTCAAAACCCACAACATTGCAAACTGACTTCAGCCACTCTCTCCTCTGCTCCCTTGAAGATCACCAGTCCCAGCCTTGTAACTGAATCCAATGGTCTTCTCAGTCCTCACTCTCTTTAAGCTCCGTTTTCAGTTTCATGCTGTTGACTTTTGCGCTTACCATGAAGTCCAAATTTCATCCCCAGGGCCTACATCATCTTGCCACTGCCTACTCTTTGGGTTTTATCTCATGTCCCTTTCCTCCTCAGTCTCCAGGCCCCAGTCACCTTAGCCATCTGCCAGCACTGCCACTCTGCCCAGCTCTTTTCTGTCTTGGCATTTTAGCCATGTTCGTTCCTCTTCTGGGAAGCTTACCCCACTTCTCCCTACATGACAGTGTTCTTCTGACTTGCTCTCATCTCAGCTAAAATGATAGCTGCTGAAAAAGGTCTTCCCTAAGCACCTCTCTAAAAAGACATGTCACCCAATTGTTAATATTCTCTACCACAGCATCCTGCTTATTTCTTTTATTGCTCGTATTATTTGTAATCATTGATCAGCTTCTTTGTTTATTTACTTGCTTCATCCATCTTTTCTAGTGGACAGGGCCTCAAGGAGTGTAAGGAGTGTCTCTGCCTTATTCAACAAATAAATCTCCAGCAACAGAAGCTGAATAAAGAGACTTATTGACTTAGTCCACCTTATATCACTTATCCTCTCTTGACTCTGAGGTGTTTTGTTGTTTGAGTCTTCCACTGAAACTCCTTCCCTTTATGTGTTTCCTCCACCATTTCTTAAGAGTTATCCTAGACCCCATCTCTTCTCAGGAAACTGGTTAGTTCATGAACAACCGCCTTCAGCTCTGAGAGCTACATCTCCACCTCGCTACTCCCTAGCACCTGATGCCTCCATTTTGTTTGCAGAGCATTTCCTTCAGGATGGTCAGCTTTTTCCCAAACCAGACTTTTCTCCTGATTCCTTATTTCTTTTATTCATCTCTTTGGTTATTTAAGCTTGGAATCTCAGCATCATTTTGACTCTGACCTTCTCCCTTCATTCAATAAGATACAGAGAACTACACAATAGCTATCCATTAGCCCCTGAAACTGCTCTTGTTCAGACCCGTATCACCTCTTCCTTGGACTACAGAAAACTTCACTTAACCAATTTCCAGTGTCAGCTTATCCCTACCATTATTCATCTTTCTGTCACTGGACTAAGCAGCGTTAACTCAGCTTTATATTACTCCAGGGCTCAGATACCTTTAATGGCTCCCTGGTGACTACAAGGTAAAGTTCAAATTAAGGCTTCAGGTCACCTTTCTCATTGGCTCTCTATTATTGTTTCATCTTCAGTTTCTATATTTTAATCAAATAGTATAGTTTCCTATTTCTCATTCCCTCCCTGAGCGCTCCCACCTCAGATTCTTTGCTTTTTCCATTTTCTTCATCTAAAATGCTCTCGTCCATCTTCATTTGACAAACTATTTATTACAAGGGCCACCTCCAAGGCTACCTTGCCAATTATTATTTTTTGGTTATTCTATTCAACACGAGTGACTGCTTCCTCATCTTGACTGCCATGCCTACTTTTTATGCCACTTTTCTTTAAATTTTGGTTATTTGTATACCTCTGTCTCTTTCAGACTATAAGTTCTAGAAGGCTAAAAAAAACACAACTATGTCTTAACCATCATTAAGTGCATGCATGCACACACACACACACACACACACACACACACACACAGAGGCATGTTAAGAGTCTTTAATAAAAACTGAAAATAATAACCATCCACAAGGTTGTCTATGGAGAACTCACTGTCACCCATGAAAAGATGGAGCAAGTTCATATTATACAGATACCAAAGTAATGTTGTGGCTTATTCTCTATAGAGTTAGGACCTCTAATCTTAAGCCAAATTAACCAGTGCGTGTGATTATCCTCCCAGCCATGATTTTACTACATTCTCCTGGGCTGAATCCATGGAAAGAAATCAGTCTAGATCTAAAAGAAACCATGCTGTTTGCCTGAAAGGCTGTCTGCACAGCCTGAGTGAGCATAGGCTGTAACAGTACTGACCCAGTGAGATTATACAGGCAGGTGTTTCTGCAGCATGGCATGAAGTGGTTGCCAAAGGAAACCATGGACTTTGACCAGTAAAAAATGTTTCTCTCACCCTTGAATACATGTAGCACTTTTTACCATTCATCTTTAGAAAATCTAATAAGTTAGCATATCAAATAATGATTGTAGTCCTCAGTGGCTAGCACTTACCTGACACACAGTCAACACTCA
Organism: Hipposideros armiger; assembly: GCF_001890085.2. Taxonomy (NCBI): domain Eukaryota; kingdom Metazoa; phylum Chordata; class Mammalia; order Chiroptera; family Hipposideridae; genus Hipposideros; species Hipposideros armiger. Next base: position 290,740 of record NW_017731472.1, read on the forward strand.
ATATTTCCTTAAAGAAAGAATGAATGAATGAACTTCTCAATTCCCTTTCTACCCGGGGAAGCCCATATATTCTAATACTAGGAAAATGTATCATCTTTCCCACTAGTGACATTTCACAGGACACCTCCAACCACTACTGCCTACCCAGAAATTTGTCCAGGGACCTAACATCATATGCCTCCTGCTCCACAGAAAAAGTCCACTTTGACCTAGAGTTCTGTGTGGGGGTAGTGAAGAAAGAAAATGATTTCAAATCAAAGAGACCCAGAGAACCCCAGAGATTCCACCAAAAAACTATTAGAACTGATATATGAATTTAGTAAAGTAGCAGGACACAAAATTAATATTCAGAAATCAGTTGCATTTTTATACTGAACTATCAGGAAGAGAACGATACAATAATGAACTATCAGGAAGAGAAATTAAGAAAACAATCCCATTTACAATTGCATAAAGACAAAAATGCCTAGGAATAAATTTAACCAAGGAAGTAATAGGCCTGTACTCAGAAAATTATAAAACACTGAAGAGACAAATGAAAGGAGATACAAATAAATGAAAGCATGTACCATGCAAACGGAGAGAAAGAATGAATATAGTTTAAATGTCCATACTACCCAAAGCAATATATAGATTCAGTACAATTCCTATCAAAACACCAATGGCATTTTTCACAGAGCTAGAACAAATAATCCTAAAATGTATATGAAACCATAAAAGAATAACAATGGCAATCTTGAGAATAATGAAGAGCAAAGCTGGAGTTATCATGCTACCTAACATCAAACTATACTACAAGGCCATAGCAATCAAAACAGCATAGTATTGACATAAAGACAGACACATAGATCAATGGAACAGAATAGAGAGCCCAGGAATAAAGCCATGCCTGTATGATCATTTAATTATGACAAAGGAAACAAAATATACAGTGGGGTACAGCAGCCTATTCAATAAATGGTGCTGGAAAAACTGGACAGATGCATGCAAAAAAATGAAACTGGACCACCTTCTTACACCATATACAAGAATAAACTCAAAATGGATTAAAGATTTAAACATAAGACCAAAAACCATAAAACTCCTAGAAGAAAATACAGGAAGTAAACTCTCACACATTACCATTATTAATATTTTTACTGATATAGCTCCTCAGACAAGGGAAACAAAAAAAAA
>NW_017731472.1:295475-314587 GCF_001890085.2 Hipposideros armiger
GGGCATCTTTAGGGGGCATTTATTCAGCCTACCATAGAGGATTTTTCATTTACCTTGAGAACTAGGAATACGTATTGTAAGTACATTGGGGTTTCCTCCTTTACCTCTGCTCAGCCCCTTTTTTCCTCCCCTTGGGTGGGAAGTAGGTCTGCAAGATCACAGGGGTCGTGAGGGGTAAGAGGGGAAGACCCCAGTGTAAAGGTTCTGGACACATGCACCCACATCTCTCCTTGTCCCTGAGTACCGCGTTTCCCCTGTGGAGGTGGTGGCAGGAGAGTCAAAGTTCATGTCATCAAGTGGCTGATGGCCTGAGGTTGATGCATTAACTAACTTTATCAATCAGGTAAGGCTTCTCACATGGAGGAGGCCACATTCCCTCCAAACTGCCCCTAACACTCACAATCTTGCCAGGACAAAAAGCACCTATTTGCTTTAACTACTCAGTGTCTCAATGCACTTGAACCATGTCCACTTTCTCTCCATGATCTACACAAAGCCCTGCAAGATGAAACTCCTGCCCACATTTCCCACCTCAACTCATGCCATGCCCCCCCCATTCCCTGTGTTCCAGACATATCAGCGTGTCTGACAAAAGGAATGTTTGTGATTTCAGTAGAATCAGCCATTGTTTTTCTCTGGTAATGCTTGATGATAAGACATGTCTGCAATAGGCTCATCCTACGTTAGGGCTGTGGTTTCTATAATGCATAAGCTTTATTTGAAAACATCTTAGCAACCCAACCCCCTAACAGACTATATACATATATATATATATATATGAAAGGAAACTAATACCTTTAGGTAACTCAAGTTGCAGCTGGAGACTATTATAATGGTTTGTTCCTTTAAAGACTAATATATATTTTGCAAAATTGCTTTTGCACCATTATCCAAAAAATTGTGTGTGGTTAGAAGGTGGTAAATATTAATATCATCTTCACTTTATAGATGGGGAAACAATCTCAAAAAAGAAAGTCAAAGGAACTTTAAATGATGGTCCCAAGACAGAACCCAGTCTTTCTGATTCAGAGTAAGCCATCTCCCTCTATGAGTCTTAGGGACTTACAGAGAAATTGAGCCTCTGACTGACAGGCTCTAACCCCCACACCTTATAAAGCAAGAAAGCAAGAGAGGCCTCTAAAATGACAATCAGCACAAATTGGTTGCTGTTAATTGGATGCTAATTGAATACAATTTAAAAAATATGTCACTGTGAGGATCAGCTTGACTGAGGGAGGTAAAAATCTGAGGGTAAGAACTTCCAGAGGAACCCCATTCTACTCAACCTACTACTTTCTGCCCATTTGTGCTCTGTACCCTTCATTCCCCTTCCTGGCAATTTACCTTCTTCCCCCTCCAACTGCACTCTCTGACCCAGAGGTCAGGAGGCAGCAGCTGAGACCACTGGGAGATGGGAAGGCAGAAGGATGCCAGAAACCATCTCTTCTCTGTGCTCCACACAGTGCTCACAGCCCTTCTGCAGGTGATTGATTAACCTTGCCCAAGTAGTGCCTGGAATGCCAGAGGCTGGAGGGCAGGAACAGAGCCTCTTCTTTCAGTTTTCAATGGGATGGGTCTTCCTGAAACATTTGCAGAGATGCCAAAATGTAAACTTTTAAACTTGGGCCCGAAGAAGCCAAATGCAACGTTTTCCATTTGTGTGTTTCCTTATTTCCAATGCCCAGATGGTAGAGGCAATCATGAGCTCTGCTCTCTGACTGACAGGCTCTAACCCTCACACCATCTTGGGCAGGTCAAAAACTTTCTGATCCTTAGCTTTCTCATCTGTACAATTGAAATAGTAATAATACCCACCTTTCAGGGATCATAAAGGTGATGAGTTGAGATAATTAAATAATTAATTGAGTAGTTTCTTAATAAACTAGAGTTATCCTTGAGTTCACCATGCCCACCATCTTAAATATAATAATGCTCACTAGATAGTTCTTCAGTAATTGAATGAATGATACATAAATTCAGGATATATTATAGCATCCACATTGCATACATGAACCAGAACTCTGGAACTCAAATCCTGGCATTCTACTTTCCCTTCTCAGAGATCATTTTAATCTTTAGGAGTCGTGTATAATGCTCATTGTAGGAGCAATGTGGGTTAGCAGCAATGAGCCACTAAGTAAGTCTCCAGGAGGATCCAGAATCCCTTTTCCTGATCAGGTTACAACCATTCATAGGTCTCAAACAGTATTTTAAAACATGCTTTTAAATAGAAAATACCAGTATATTATTTAATTAAACTTTTATTTCTTTTCAATTTATTTATAGGTATTTATTTATGTGTGTTTTTGTGTACACGTGAGTATACCATGCTGAATTTAATGCCATATAGTTCCTACTGTGGGTTGTAATCCCAAATCTTTGAGAGATACTGTTTTTGGTATGGGCATAGCCTATTCCCAATCTTCACAGAGCAATAATTACTATTGGTTGTCCACTTTCATGACTTTTTCGGTTGTGTATTTTGATAGGAGAAACAGTAACACTGAGTATGAATATGAGAACCTGAATTTGAAGATCATGTTCTCAAGCTCCCTGCCTAAGAAGCAGAGTTAATGGTACATGTTAACCAGTATAACCATAAAGTGATTGGTTTCTGGGGAGTCAAGATCAGTGGGGATAAGTCAATATATTCCCAAGTTGCTTGCTGCCACTGCCACTGCCCATGTTTATAGCACAGGTTAGATTTCAGAGAAAGATCACAGGATGAAGTATTCTTTTACATTTCTTGCCCTGCAAATCATATCTCCAACTCAGCTCCTGGCATTTTCTGAGCTGTGTGAGAGCACTCACTGTGCACAAGGAAAGACTCAGAGCAGGAAAAGGAACCTTGTGTGGGAACTAAGAAGCATGCAAGCATCCTGTGATTACCAATCCCCTTGCAGGAAATTAATTACCTCTCCTAGTAATGCCAGTAATTTTTCTACACAATATCCCAACTCAGAGATAAGTATTCATGCTGGTTTGCATTAGACAGAACCTAAGGAAATCATAATAATACCCACCTTTCATGGATCATAAAGGGGATGGATTAACAAGTTAATGTGAAATTCAGAGTATTTTGATGATGAGAGATGATGAAGTCAGTCTTCTCAGGGTAAAGCAGTGTAAATTGTGGAAAGAGCTATTGTCTAGGAGTCAGAAGGCCTGACGTGCTGTTCCAACTCTACCACTAACCAACTGGGCCTCCTTAAAATGTAATAACCTCTCTAGGCTTCAGCTTTCTCATCTGTTAAATGAAGGAGTCTATATAGGTCATTGGGTGGAAGGGGGAGAAAATGTTACAAATCATTACTTAAACTAAGTAACTATTTATTCATTAAAAAATTTACAAAAAGGTACAAAATAGAAAACCACTGAAATGAGGTAACTCTGACTGAAAGAAAAAGGGGGGAGACTAGTCTGATTTATATTCCTTTATTGTAGACAGAATTCTAAGATGACCCCCAAGATCCCCAGTCCCAGTGCACACACACTTTCTTTTTGATATTCAAGCACTAATCTGAGTATGGCTGTGAAAGAATTTTGGAGATGTATCTAAGATTTCAAATCCATTCAATTTAAGATAGGGAGATTTTCTAGATGGGCCTGACCTAATCACATGAGCCCTTTAAGAGTAAGTTTGTTCCAGTTGATGGCCAAAGAGGAAGACAGAGATTTGAAACACAAGAAGGGTTTAATACATTATTGATGACTTGAAGATGAAGTGGACCACATGGCAAGTAATGTGGGCGGTGCCTAGGAGCTAAGAGCAACCCCTCTGACAGCCAGCTAGGAAACAGACCTCAGTCCTATGACTGCAACAAGAATGAGTTTGGAAGTAGACTTTTCCCCAGAGCCTCTAGACAAGAACTACAAGAACTCAGCCCAGCCAAGACCTTGATTTCAGCCTTGTGATATTCTGAGCAGAGAACTCAGCTGTGAAATTCCAGACTTCTGACCTACAGAACTGTGAGCTACTAAATGGATATTGTTTCAAGCTGCTGAGTCTATAGTAATTTGTTATGTGGCATTAAAAGACTAATACACTCCCCTCATCCTATGGTGGCTGTCAAGGACTTCCATAGAATGCCATCCTCTGAGGAGCCCTTTAGAGACCTCTGAACTGGATTGTGCCTGCCATCTCTCCTGGTTCCCCAATTCTATTTCATTCTGAGGACAGCTTTATGGAAATCATGTCTGGAAGCTGTGAGCTGTAGGAATTCTTCATATTTTTTTGATCTAGTGACCTGGGTGCCATTAGAAAGAAAGAAGTAGGAATTACTAAGCAATAATTGTAAATGTGGAGCAGGGAAACACACATTTTTGTAGGGCTTGGGTAGTCTGATGATATTGAAAACTTAGTGGTACAAGAAGCAAATTACATATCACACCTCAACAGGCAGCTGACAAGATGAGATAAGTCACCTTCTGCCTAAAGCTCTAATTGAGAATGTCAGAGTTTCCTGGTCACCCCATGATGAAATTACAGTGAAGTTATTACATTCAGAGAGAGTAGTCAGCCCACCTAAGTCACTCACGACATGTAAAGAAAGAAAAGAATGTGGCCTAGAAAGCTAGCAGAGTCCGTCTCTATCCATTGGGTTATTCCCTTTGAACAGTCTATGATGGAAAGAGGGAAATTCATGAGTAACTGTAAATCTCACCAGTGATCCAATGAAAACAGAAATATTGTCTGTGGAAATACTTCCTGACTTGGAAAAATAGTTTTATCTCTAAGACCCTAGTTATCCCAATACTTCCTTGGTAGAATTCCTTTTCCAATACATAGAGAGAGCAAAAATATTTAGTCAGAAACTTGGGTTGCAATCTGAGCTCTGCACTTATTAGCTGTATGTCTTAGATAAGTTACACAACTTCTTTGAGCCTCAGTTTCCTCATCCACAGAGATGAATAAGAGTGTCTCATGAATAGTGCTTGTTTTATAGAGTTCTATGAAAATTGCACAAGATCACATACATAAAAGATCTCATACACTATTCAGTAAATGCCAATATAGTAGTTGTATTTTTATTATCATTTGTCCTTTATCAATTTCCCTATGTGAGGTCTATTGGAATCACTTTTTCCCTTCTGTGGAAACTTCATCATCTTGCTTCTGGCCTGATACTCATTCCTGCAGAATTTATGGAGTGCCTAAAACATGGCCAGGGCTCTCCTGGTAACCTATGTCAATGACCTACAAGAAATAATCCTTATTCTCAGGAGCTGTAGTTTTATATTTTAAAGATATACATTTTATATAAGAAAAATGGGATAAGTTAAAGTCCTTAATAAACCATAAATTGCTGCAGAAATCTTTAGTATCATCATTATTATTGTTATTATCATTGTTAATACTATGAGTGACCAGAGAGTGACCACAGGATTAGATGTTTAGTAAGTCTTCTTAGAGCTTAGAATAGATAAAGTTCAATGTGAACCTGTAGGTTGGGAAAGGTCCTGTGTAGGGTGGGCAGGCATGAATGGTGCCTGAATTGTTCCTGGGAGGGGTGGGCAGAGTAAGGTGGATGGAGGGAAGAACAGCTCATAAGATACTTGAAGTTGAAGCCGACCATAGTGTGATCAGGGTGAGTGAGAGGCCTAGCATGTTAGGAATTGAACATTTTTGTTGAAGTGTTAAAGTTGAGAAGCTTCTCTAGGTGAAGGAGAGTCTGTTTTAGAACGCTTTGAATATCACACTTGAGTGACAGGGGCTTAGCAATTGAACAGTTAATGGGAAACCATTTGTGTTGTGTAAGAAGTGGAGCGTGGCAGGCAGGGGTTGGCGCTTGATGATCAATCTCAGGACTAACCAGCAATGTGTAGGCTGGGTGCTCTGGCAGGGAGAATGGAGGCCAGTGGGTAGCAGGAGGCTGCTCTCAAATACTTTCTGACATAGGTGAAGAGCTTTTCTAGGGACACATTTCACAAACCACAATAAGCACTCAAACCCCCAGGGGATCTTGTTAAAGTGCAGATCCTGATCGAGTGTCTGCATGAGTATCTCTCAGATGGCCTGATGCACTAGACCAGGGGTCGGCAAACTACGGCTCGCGAGCCACCTGCGGCTCTTTGGGTACATACATGTGGCTCTGACGTAAAATTGAAAATGAAAATAAAACTATCATAGTTTCATTTATAAAATTTTTAAACGATATTATTCACATAATGATGATTTCATTTGTTTTATAGGTCTCACAAAACTTTGAGGGACAGGATTGGCTCTTCCTGTCTCAAAAGTTTGCCAACCCCTGACCTAGACTAAAAGAATGATAGCAGAAATGGAGAGAAAGAGATGCATGCATCAAAGAAAGATTCAGTAGAAGTTAGTGTTTGATAAAATATGATACATGCCACAGCATGGATAAACTTCCAAAAGCTTATGCTTGGTGAAAGAAGTCAGACGCAGAAGAACACACATTGTACAATTCCACATATATGAAATGTCCAGTAAAAGCGAATGTATCAAGACAGAGAGTAGAAGAGAAGTTGCCTAGGTCAGAGAGTAGAACAGGGGAGACTGGACATGGGCATTAGTTCTTTTAGGGGGAGATGAAAGTGTTCTATATTTAGGTTGTGGTGATGGCTGTGCAACTTTCTAAATATACTAACATAAGTGAACTGTGAATTAAAATAGGTGAATTTTATGGTATGTAAATAAAGATGTTAGTAAAAAAAAAAGGTTTAATAGAAGTGTGTACTTGAAACAAAGGAGATATCAGGAAACAATACAAGAAAAAACTTGTCTGATAAGCCTGGGCCATAGATAGGCTGGCCCTTGCTTTCTCTTGCTTCTTTCTCCTGAAAGTAATGAGCCAGGAGGGGGTTCAGATCTCAGCTCAGAGCTAACCTAGGTATTTTAGACACATGCATAGCTAGAGAAAGCCCTTTTAGTGACCCCAAATCACACCTTGTTATAACTATGTTCACTACAGGTCAGTCAGGTACTAGCCTGATTACTAAATCCAGAAATGCATCAAGGGAAAAGATAGAAATAATCAAAAACTATATAATGTAATAATATAAATAGATGGCTCATCCATTAATGTTTAACACTTATTCTCTATTCAGACCCATATAATAGCTCTCAGATTGAAAAACTATATGTTGTCAGGTTCTCAATCATAAGCTTGTACATGGAAATTGCATTGCTTTTACTACAATCTGTATATAGCACCAGAACCTGAATATTCCAGGTCAGTGTGGTTTTAGGACCAGCAACATCAGTGTCACCTGAGAGTTTATTGGAAATACAAGTTCTTAGGCTGCATCTTAGACTTAGTTGGGGCCCAGCAATCTGTTTTAACAAGCCCTCCAGGTGATTATTTTCATGCTAATGTTTGAGAACCACTGTTCAGGTCATCTTCTCTTATGTTTACCAGCTTAACTTAGGAAATGATGTCAACTCAAAGACAAGAGCTACCTTGCTGTGAAGGCAGAACTTACAATGGCCAACATGGAGTATGAGGGCACCTCTTCCATCTTCCCCATCTGTGCCAGTCACCACTGATCAATCACTGCCTTCTTCCACAATGAGCCAGGGTAGCAGGGGCCTTGGGGCAGTCTGACTATTTAGAAGTCTGGGAGGAGACAACCTCATCAGGCACCCTGCACTAAAGTGGGATTGGGTCAGTGAGGCTGAAGTAGACTAGAAATTGTAACATGGAAGAATTTGGCGGTAAGCAAGAACCCAAAATAGTGTCACTGATTCCCCAAGGTCTTGGGTGGCATGTAGAGGATTCAGAATTTTTTATTGCCCAAGCTGGGGGACACGTATTAGAAGATTAGTGGACCAAACGAGGCCTAGAGTTCACATAAATAAATTCACAAAGTGCCAGGACCTCAAAGCCAGAATTAATGGCAAAGTGTCAGATGTTAACATGATGTCCCAAATATCCAGGTAGGATCAGCCACACCTGGTGGAAACCAATACAGGTTGTCCAGTGACCAAGAAGAACAAAGCACATTTCAGCAGAGGTCAGAGAGGATCTGGAGGCCAGCTCAGACCACGGACCCCTCTCCCAACTGCCATATTCAAGAAGAGTAAGGTTCTCCCTGTCAGAAGCCATTTGGGAGAAAGAAAGAAAAAGAAAAAGGTTTTCTTGAGAAGAGAGATATGGTCCTGATAGGGAGTTTAAACTTTAATATAACCGCATATTTATATAAAGGAGTCAGTTGTAAACTGGGGAGATTGATTACCTGTGAGACTGTGAGCTAGATAGCAATTTTAGATCAGTTACAGGAAACAAAGTTAAAATTTTTTGTCAAGCATCTGGTTTAGAACTGTTCATAAAGCTACCTAATAAAACATACTGATTCAGACTTTTTTATGCTTGGGTGAGTCCCCCTTGGTCCAGCTAAAGCAAGTCAGGGTAGGAGGCAGAAGCAAAGGTTGGCCTGAGCCTTGGAGAGTTGACTGGCTCCAGGTTTCAACACGAGGTGCCCTTGTCCCATTTCAGAATGCTTCCCCTTCAGCCTAAAACATTTCGACAGTTAGTGCCATTTGGTCCAGTCACATACTCACAGCTGGTAACTGAAGAAGGTGAACATGTGCTTCCAACATTCACTTTTCATAGACTCATTAGGTCAAAGATCATCTGGCTGAACCCTCTCAATTTACAGATGAGGAAACCAAGGTCAAAGAAGCTAAACTAAGCTACTTGTGAACTGTAGACAAGACTGGACCTAAATCCAAATTGCTCCAACTCCAAATCCACTGCTCTTTCTACCACAAGGACCTGTTCAGAAACCGGAAGTGATTGATTCCACATATCATAGCCATATATCAAACCCCAAAGATTTAAAATAATGTCTTTCCTTAAAGAACCTATTTATGTTTGCTCCCCTTCTTTCTGAATTTGTTTTGAGAGAACTTAAGAGTCTCTGGATGAAAAGCTATTCTGAGAGAAGCTGAGACAAAGCATTCATGATCTATGGCTGCCAAAGTTAGCTCCTTCACAGCTGTACCAGCACATAGAAGGCGGTGAGGCAGCCAAGCTGTCTTTGGTGCTGTATTAAGAGGTGCATGGAATTCTGCAATTCAAAAGGGCCTTCTGGGTGGCAGCTGCCTTCTTAGCGTCTTTGAAGGATCACACTGGTTTGAATGAAAGAGGACTTTGCATATGTCATGGGGCATGACTTTCAAAGAGGACGAGAATCCAAAGTTTTGACCAAATTGATCCATGAGAATGTGGACAAATCTTAGACAGGATTTGGTGACAATGTGGTGCATATCTTATTTCTTCCATCACCTAAAGAATTTTGTCTTTAATTCACGTGGGGAAGATAATGGAAATCATAGCAATCACCCGGATAATTTAATCCAAAAGCTCATGCTTGCTTTGGTCTCCTGGAATGACTAGGCATGAATTGATACAGATGGAAGTGTTATCTATCACTGTGAAATTAATCTCATGGCTACTGTGCCTGGCTCAGGGTACCAGTTTGGAAGCCTACTTACAACTTGCATCCAAAGTAAACATAACCTTCCCAGTCGCCCAGAGTAAAGGATCTCTCAAATGTCTTCTTTGTCAGAGACAGAGTGAGAGAATCATCTACTCAAACTGCACTTTCAATATTGATTTTATTGTGGGGTGCTACTGTTTATACTTTTTTTTTTTCAATTTTCTCTCCATGCACAGGGTCTCTCTACCCATAATGGCTGGCTAAATGAACAAACATGGATCATTTTCTCTTTTAATTCTTGGGATATGTGCCTGACTCCTATTGGCTCTAGCACAGGGAAACAAATTCAATGAAGTTTACCTTAAGGCTTATTTGTTGTCTGCTATTAACTATTGAATTGTATGATTATTTTTGGGATAGAGGCAATGGGTATCTAGCTCGGGGATACATTGTAATTCTGAAGACATCTTTCTTATCAATTGATATATTTCAGCTTTTCCAAAACTTGAGGAGAGGTTGGACTATATTGTATTTGTCTAATGGTAAAGTTTGTAGATATTTCAACATCAAAAGTTCCTCAGCAAATATTAATATTGCCTTGCTGATGCCTAGCATTTTAATTTAAAATCCTCATATCGGTCTGAATAAAACAGTGAAAACTTTCTCTCCTCTTACCTAAATACTGCTTGTTTTCTGGAAATGAGACAGAAGCATGCACACACATGCACACACGCACACGCACACGCACAACTCACCCTTCTTCCCTTTGTCTCTCCTACTGCCTATGCCTTTATCCTGCCCGCTAATGCTGGCTGGGCAAGTGGTCTTTTCTCTCATCTTACTCCAAGTCCTTGAAAGGTGGTTTCAGAAAGCTGATCTCAGCTGGAAGCTACAAGGAGCCAAACAGTGTACATTTGCCTTAGAGGGCAGATTTCCTAGACACAAGTTACTTCTGCTCCCTTGGGTCATCCTTCCTTATACAGTGCAGAAACCCAGGTTTCTGTTGGGCATTGTGAAGCAGCTGTCAGCTCACAGCCTCTAGTAGACGGGCTTCCTGGCATACTCATGCCTGGTGAGCTGAGTCCTTGGAAGAGATAGTGTCATAACAAAGAGAAGAGGTCCAAAAAAACCACTCTAGAATATCAGGGTCAAACCCCCAATGGTGAAGGTTTATAGACTACCATCTGCACTGGTGGCAAATTAGCAGGTACATTTTATAGAAAGAGTAACGTTTGTTTCTAAAAATTCTAATGAATTCTTCATGGACAACATTATTTGTATAACTGAAGCTTTTTTTAAAATCGCTATTCTGAATGATTTTTCCCATAAGAACATACACTTATGGAATTTGGGGCTAGAAAAGACCTTAGCTCTCATCTAGCTGAGCCTCTTCTTTAGATAATAAGGCAAACTAAATCCAAAAAGCTTAAGTGGTTTTCCCAAGTTCCCAAACTAGAGGAGCCATGGTTAAAACTAAACTTTGCAAGCACAATTCTTTAAAAAAAAAATGAAACAATAATTATTAGTAAAGCAATACATGTTGAGAGAGAGGCAGTATATGATAGCATACAATAGAGACAATCTACACAGTGTTTAAGACAACAGGCCGAAAATGGAGTCACTTATGCTAAGTTGCTTATGTTTATGCTAAGTCACCAAACTGAGACTTAATTACAGTTTTCACTCTCCCAGAAATGAAATCTTAAACCCAGTCAATCAGGAATCACCTGATCAGCACTAATTAGGTAATCTGCCTAATAGACCTCTGCCATTCCCCAAAGGAAAGTAACCTTGCAATAGCCAATCCACTTTTTTGCTTGGTAAAACTTGCTTACTCCTTATCCCTTCTACCAATAAGTCTTTTATTTTATACAGCTTCTTTTTTTTTATTGTTAGCTTCAGGTATACAGAACAATGCAATAGTTATCCTTTTCACCCTCACAAAGTAACAACCCCCCTCTCCCCTCTACTGCCCTCCCCTCCCCGATATCATGCTTATCTATTACAATTCCATTGACTCCATTCCCCCTCTCTATTCCATGTCCCGTGACTATATGTATATATAATTATAGTTGACATACAATATTATTCAACATCAGCTTCAGAAATACAGNACATACAATATTATTCAACATCAGCTTCAGAAATACAGTGCGGTGGTCAGGCCTCTACACTGACTATGAAGTGGTCTCCCCAACAGGACATGAGTCCATCTGGCCCCCTAAGAAATATTTACAACACTATTGATTATATTCCTCAGACTGTCTTTTTCTATCCCTGAGGCCATATTGTAATTACCAATTTGTTATACAGCTTCTTGGAGCTTCTTTCTACCTGCTAGGTTGCATGCTGCCCAATTCATGAATCATTGAATAAAGCCCATAAGTTCTTTAAAAATTTACTTAGCTGAATTTTGGTTTTTTACCAGTGGTTAAAAGCATAGATAGAGTTTGGGGTAAGCAGATCTAATTTCAAGGCTCAGCTCTACTACTTATTAAGCACGTGTCCTGGAGAATTTATCAGACCTATCTTACCCTCAGTTCCGTTATCTGTAAACATATAGACAATAATAGTACAGCAGACAGTAATCTAACCCATCCTTTCCTTATTTGTAACAGAACTTTAATCCTGGTGACAAGGGTGAGGGAACAGTTTCCTACCCATGTTCTGAAGGGGGCCTGGAGCAATTTTGAAGCATATCAATGCAAATTCCTTATAAATACTTTTAGTTGATAGCCCTCTCCGGGTAGGGGCTTGAAAATGTTTTTCCTCTGGTTCAAACCTCCTCTCATAGCCCTAACTGATTTTTTCCCCCCAGTGTTCTACCTTCTTTCTCCATTTGCTTCTGGGAGGTGATGAAGTTGATTGGCCTGGAAGCCTACCATGGATGTCCCTTTTTCCTTGCAAGAGATGGTTGGTTTAGGCATGGGCATGTAAAGCAATTGTATGTACTTGGGAATGGGGGTTTCTGGGAAAGACTTCTAGAAGAAGCACATTGGGAAAGAGACTGAGGAAGCCATATGTGGATGTCATGCAGCAACCCTCTCATGTCCACGAGGGGAGCTTGCTTAAGGACACCTGCCATGTTGACGATGGCAGAGCAAAAAGACAGAAATACCAGATTCTGGTATCTCTGAATTTATCACCCCTGGAGCCACTATACCATGGACTCTCTGACAACATAAGATAAACTTTTTTGTTATTTAAGCCATTCTTGTGTTACTTACAGCTGAATGCATCCAGGATAGTAGTACTTGTCATATAAGGTTATTATAAAAGTAAATGATATATGCAGTAAGGGAAATAGTATATGATCAAGCACAACAAAAATAATAAATATTAGCTGTTCATATTATTGCAGTTATTATTATTATAGGAGATATAAAGTGAAAATAAATATCTCCCACACTTCCTCATCCTATTCTCTAGTGATAAAAACTGAATAATTTCTTGTGCACACTTATGTGAATTTAAAAAAAAACAAAAGTAAAACACTATACATTTTTTTTCAATTCCAAGAGATTTCCTAATAGATATGCTGGTGCCCATAGAAACTTGCCAACACAGCTGGAAATAAGCTGTAATCACCAAGAGTCTGTTTTGCTTAATAATCTTTCAAAGATTTGGAAATATTGCCTTTTAGTTAAAAACATTTGGTTTTTCAAAATCCTCCTTTTAAACACAGGGGGAGAAACATTCTTAGAAATGTCAAAGGACAGAAATAACCAGCATAGACAGCAAAATGTGCACATTAAGGGCCAGTTCTAAGGGAGCCGGGACCTAACCACCCTGGCAGGGAATTTTTGTTGGAACTGAGCTTTACAGTAACGGCGGAAGCAGAGTGGCAGTTACTATAGGGGACTGTGGCAATGACTGGGTGTTTCCAAGGGCTTCTCACCCGAAGTCAAATGGCCATTGAGACATAGGCTTCAGCTCTTGCTTCTAAGGACCATGCACTGTTCCCTGTGGTAACCAAGCGGGCCACAGAAATTCAACCATAGTTCAGGTGACCCAAGAGGAAACCACCAAACAGAGAGGAAAGAAGAGGAAGCCCATCGTCAGCCAAAATGTCTTCCGGAAATGATGGACAGGCAGGGAGCATTTCTGACCAACAGAAATTCAAAAAAGGTAACGATGCAGGAAGGGCTTTATAGATTCTTTCTTCCCTTGGAATTTGTAATAACAACCATTGCCTCTGAGCTCCATGGGCCACAGAAGCTTGTCCACTGAAAGGAGTGAAGGAAGTGACTAAGAAGTTCCCCAAAATTTAAACCTGTCCAGAAATTTCCTGTTTCTAATGTGGCTTGGGAAGCAGTTCCTGGCACGTTGATGGGGAAATCTGCTATTTGGGTAGAAATGTGGTATAGTATAACAAAAGAGTTAAGCCAAAGGTTCTCACCCCAACTGCACCTTAGAATCATAAAAGAAGCTTTGTTTAAAATGCTGACACTAGGACCCTACCCCAGGCTACCAATTAAATCTGAATTTCTGGGACTGGAGTCTAGGCCTATGTAAGTAGGTAGGTATTTAGGCATGTGTATATGAATTTTCTAAGCTTTCCTCAAAGTCCAGGGGTGAGAATTTACTGAGTTTAGCCCAGAGTTAAATCCTGGCTGCCCAGCTTCTAAACTGTGTGATCATGGACAACTATTTCCTCTCCGTGCCTCAGTCTCCTGGTCTGTAAAGTGGGGTTTACAATAGCATAATAGTTAAATGATGCATGTAAAGGAGTTAGCATAAAACTCAATAGGTCATGTCAGGTCCATTCTCTTTATATGGAACTGACACTGCATTCCCCATGAAGTGAGATTTGCACTGGCAGAGTTCTAAGGAAATTCACTGGGAAGCGAAAGTGCCACTTTCTCTTATCTTACCCATCAATTGAGCTTGTGAATTCCTGGAAGAAAGCAAGTGCCCTGAACCAGCCACCTAAAATGAGTGCATTAGAAAGGCTTCCACACTGAGGCAAAACAAAAATCCTTCCCATCTATTCTCCCTACTGCCAGACATACCGGAAGAGGATGAAAGGGCTTACACAACCTGCTGTGGACATTAGTCAACCTGTCACCAATGTCCACAGCAGTAAACAACCATGATGTTGACCCTGACATGAAAGATACAGAAAAACAAGAAGAACCATGCTCACCAGGCACCAAGCACAGTCAGTGAGGTCCCAATGCCAACAGGCCAGTATTTCTATGTGATTATAACTTTTTATGTCTGTCTCCACCACTACACTTAGGATCCCTAGGAGCTGGGGACTTTATCTTCTTAACAATAGCTACCACTTATGGAATGCTTTCCAAGTACCAGGCGTATATATAATTTATCTCACTTAATAGTCACAACATTTGAGGGAGACACTGCTTGGTATCCCTCAGTGTGAAGAGGAGAAACCCAAGGCTTAGGAAGATGAATAACTTGCTAAGTTCACAGAAATCATAAGCCTGGCCAGATTTGAACCCAGGTCTATGCCTGGCTCTAAAGATCTTATTCCTCAGGACTAAAAAGTGCCTGGCATATAGTACGCCATAATGTTTGATGAATGAAGGAAGTTGGTTTTTCCAGAAGAAAAGCAAAAGAACTGAAAGTAACATTTATACATCCTAAAAATCTCCACCAGCCCTTGCTGAATGTTTTCTGACCACAGTCAGGAGTAAATCCACCTAAGGAGCAGCCACGGGTCTCCCCAAGGTAGCTATGGATTCTGTTAATCAACCAGAAAAAAACTAGACTTAGTGATTCATAATTTCATTTAAAACATGAAGGTACAATTAACACATGTATATCTGTCTTATCTCGCCAACTTGATTGTAAGCCCCTGAAAATAAAATTATGCATAATACATTTTATATTATTCCACAAGCCTAAGCAAAAGCATGCGCCATCCTTGAAAGGTTCAAGAGCTGGCTAAAATCCTGCTATGAACTTGGCCTTCTCTCAATATTTTTATACATGTGGAATCAAATTAGAATGAGCTTTCAGGGCAGACGAAAAGAAGAGATGTCACAAGGACAGCATGAGGCATGAATATGAAAGGGCAGAGCAGCTATCCCAGCCTCTGATCTGTGGGTGTGGTGGAAATTTTAATCAATTCTGTATCTAAATATCCAGTCATCTCTAGCACACCTGACAGCAACCTCCGAAATCCCTTATTTGAGGTAGAGCCCATTCTACAATAGAGAAAGGAGCAGCAAGAGGAAATACGCTACGTTCTATAAATATAGACAAACTTTGAAGGTTTGGATCAGAGAAAATTCACACTTGAAGCTCCTTAGATAGCACATAAGTCAAGCCTCTCAGTTTCACAGACAAGGGAAGACTCCAAGTCAAGAATCAACAGTAACACAACCAAAGAGTGCTGAGGCTAGAACTTGAGCCCTGGCTCCTGGCTCCCAATCCTCTACTCTTTTGACTTCCCTGAGCTGATTGTTTACAAAATGAGCAAGGGAAGAACCTACAGACTGGCTTGGAAAAGTCATGAGGCTGCCCACAGGTGGTGTGGAAGAGGAAGCCAAGTGCAGGCTTGTCTAAGATACTCCACAAGTTAGTTCTATCTGGCCCCCCTAGGGCCATGATTTTTCCTTGCACACCCAAGGTTAGGTCAAGGGCCATTCTACAGGTCACTGGGATTTCAAGAAGAGGTGGTTTGACCATGTGACCTTGGCTTTCTCAGCTACTGCAAGGATGCAGTAAGCTGATGAACCATGGTCAAGAAAACCTAAGAATCTAAGTTTTTTGAAATTGGAGCCCTCCTATTTCCATGTAATCAAATCTAGAGATAAAATGATGGTTTTCAAGTTCTGGCCTTTTTAAATTAATCAGGAAAAGACATTTTTGATGCCAGAACACAGTTATACTTAGTCTTCTTTACAGCCTGATAGCAAGAAAAGAAAAAAAAAATCACATTACTCATGTGTATATGTGAAATTCATAGCTTCATAAACCTGAAAAAGTAATGTCTGCTCAGATTATCCAGGAAAAAAAGGAGGGAGGGGGTTTCTTTCCTTAGGCTTCAAATGCTTAAATCTTTTCTATGTGATACTCTGTCCAATTTAACTCTTTCTCAGGCTATCCCAGAATAGCCTTTCTTTGTAACCCACGCCAATCGTGAATGAGTCTTACTTTAACACATTTTCTATTCGCTACCATTTCTCAAGCAAGTTCACTGCCAACCCTCCCCTCTCTTGAGGAGTGGACAGTTAGCAGGTCCTCATCCTCCACACTGGCATCTGTTTCTTATGGATATGTTGCCTTGCTGATGAGCCATCAGTCTTCAAATGAGCAAGGCCTAGAGGCACCTGAAAACCAAGCCTTGGGTCAGATCTGGCTGGCCCAACCTGCTGCTCTGATTGTGCCCGATTGCTGCTGTTTTGGAGGGGCACGAACATCCAAGATGAAGCCATTGTCAGTACCTGCCTGATCTTGAAAGATCTTGGCCTACCTGTTCTCCTGTTTTTCCAGCAAGACCAGGTTTCATAAATGATCTTGTAATTTTGTTTATCTTCTGGCGCCACAGCTGTCAAACTTTGCAGCACAAATCCATTCATGTTACAAGATACACAACACACCCGGTGAAGTTGGCACTGACCCCTGAACCAATCTATCATATGTGAACTTTAGGCCTTGGCATTCAGTTATAGCACACTCACTGGAATCAAATCCTGTTGGGGTCTTTTCAGAATCATCAGTGAAAAGTCAGCTTATGCAGTGGCCGCAAAGACCCTAAAGTGAGCCTATTAGCTCACTCAGACCATTTCTACTGAAGTGGGAAGATGGGCATTTTCTCTCAAATCATGTTCACACTGGTGTTCTTTCAGTCAATGGCATTTTCATAACATTAAGAAAAGCAGATTGTTTTGGATCTGAGACCAAACTCATTAAGACCAAACTATTTAAAGTCTTTAATAGCAGACTTTAAGTACTTGTAGATACTTCTACTTACGTTCATTTTTGATAGGCAGTTTTGTTGTGTTTCCAATTTAAGCCATGATAAATGACCCTCCTTGTGTTTTCCTTCCCAGGGTCATATAAATATTAGGCATTTACTATGTGTGAGGCCTTTTGCTTAAAATTTTAAAAACAAAAGCTTATCTTGTAGGGTCAGACTCTTGGTCTTTCTAAGCAAGTGCTCTGTCCCTAATGGTACCACCAAAGGTTGGGTAGGGAAGAGCAGGGCTGAGAGAAGGGAGGTAGTACAGGAATGACCTTAGAGATATCATTGTCGCAGAGAGGGCTATAAATTCAGTGTCTTCATTTCCCTTTAAAGTACCCTATGATCTTTTGTCCGATTTTGAATCTAGTAATTTTGCCCTATTGCACCTCAGTAACAGTGGGTTCACAGATAAAGTATCACTTTCTTTAAATTGTCCAAAGTCTATTCTTTCTCAAGCTTCAAAGAAGTGCTTTGGTGACGTTTTCCGTGTATATACTACTCAAACCCATCCGATGTTACAGACTGTTCTTTCTTCAGATATCCCAGAGCATGCTCTTCTCCAGCTGACATTTTGGGTATCAAAGGCTGATTTTTATTCATTGACCTTGGTGGTGCCATTGACACTGAGTCCTCTGTGCACCCTTATCTGCCTCTTTACTATGCATTGAAATAAAGCATTTGCAGTACTATTCAAACCTCCTGACCACGGGATGCCTAGTATTGTCATTTATCTTTTGCATGGGTGTCCTCCATATCTCTGACTACATGAGTGAAATAAACCAATCTTCCCAGCTTCGGAGAAAATAGTCCAATTCTCTTCCCCCTTTGAACACTTGGTCCCTATTCAGAGCCCAGATGCCATTGTTCTTGATGGTAAAGACGCTAGTTAAACCAAATATTTTCCATATAGGGTAGCATTGTCCTTTCTCAAATATCATGTCTAAATCTCAAATCTGCAACTTCCAGAAACATCCCCTTCTGAAAAATGACCAGAAACCTAGAACATTATTATAGTTGGAAGGAACCTAAATACTCATCTGGTCCATCAACTTCATCTTACAGGTGAAGACACTGAAATCTTCCTGAAAGAATGTAAATAAAGCCTCCAGTGAGAGTGCTTGGAAATGGCTATTCATCTTTGATAGGCTTAACTACCTTGGCTAAAATGTGGAGCTGAGAAAAATTCTAGGCCTTTTTCTATGCCCTGAGGGATAGTTTCATTGGATTATAACAACAATACATAAAAACCATTATTTGTATGGATAGATTGTTCTCCCAAGGACCTCAAAGCAGAATATTTTTAGGGGAGAATTTCTTCAAGCCTTTTCATTTGGGAGCTAACTTATAAATATAATGACTGCAGGGGAAGAAACAAATATGCATACAATATGTCCAGCACAGTACAGCGGGCCAAATAGCTTCACTAAAAAG
This sequence comes from Hipposideros armiger, assembly GCF_001890085.2. Taxonomy (NCBI): domain Eukaryota; kingdom Metazoa; phylum Chordata; class Mammalia; order Chiroptera; family Hipposideridae; genus Hipposideros; species Hipposideros armiger. The sequence continues at coordinate 314,248 of NW_017731472.1, forward strand.
GCCTTTTTCTTATAAATTCAAGTATTTGTTAAACCTATCAGCCAACACAGAAAGTCTTCACTTTTAAATTCAACGCAATGAATGAAAAAAGTAGATGGATTAATTAACTTAATAGCCAACTAATGGGCTCCAAGAACAGACCCTTATTAGAAGAATTCAGGACAAAGTCCCTGCACTTGAAATTGCACTCTACAATTCCATAATGAGAATCCAGTGTGATTTTTTTTAAAACCTCTAAGTATAATGGTAGAATACATTCTGGTTGGCAGCAGTATAGATTGGCACAAACATTTCGGAAAGCAATTTGAAAATATGTATCAAGAGGCCTAACAATATTCAT
>NW_017731472.1:315212-317742 GCF_001890085.2 Hipposideros armiger
TAAAAGTATGCAAAAGTGAGTCGCAGGTATTGCTTCTTGATTCTCTACTTATTTTATTGAATTGATAAATAAATGTATGAGTGATGGAATATCTGTGCTTGATTTTCAGAATCCACTTGAAGCTATCCCCAGGGGGTTATAGAAAATGTCAATGAATAGGGTGTCTTTCATATACAGTGATGACAATTCCCAACATCCCAACAAATCAGGAATACCAAACCTGATTGTCCAGCATTGGGAGCAGACCATGCTGTCCACCTGAGCTAACAAGCCACAGAATTTATAGAGAAGTTATTGCTTCAGTTCAGTAAACTTTGGTGAGCACCTACTGTGCATAAATTATACTGGACTAGCTGCTACTGAGACTACAGGAGTGAATATATGTGATGCCAGCCCTCAATATTATGTAGGTGAGATAGACCTCCATGGGTACAATTCAACACAGGCATGCCAAGGGCTCTGGAGAAGGTAACTGGGGAAATGATGTGGGGATGCAGACAAGTAAGAAATGAATTCAGACACTCTTAGATGACAGTGCTTTTGTCCATGCCTAGAAACCTAGATAAAAACAACCCACTTAATTCAGGAAAATATTTTTGTCTAATCCATGAGAACTGTAGTATTCTGCAGCCATGACAATATTTTGCTTTTACAGTGCTCTGTGATATTTTTATAGCATCTTTCTATAATGCTGAAACGCTCACATATATCCTCAACACATTCCCTCTAGTAAGATTAAAAACTTGTCCCATCATCACCAAGTGAGGGACAAAGACAAGAAGACTAAGACCAAGCCTTCTGTTGAGTCTTTTTTTCTCACTGCTGTATGCCTCTCTGGAAAGTGGAGATAGCAACAGTCTCTGAGCCAGGATCATGAGCCCAGATTTGTTTGAACACTTTTCATTCAAGGAAGTTTTCTACTGAGGCAAGTAGGCTACAAAATCTATAAAGCAACTTCTGAGTCTTGATTTTTTAAAAAATAAAGCCAGGGTTAGGGTCAGTGAGGGGGATCCACAGGGCTATTCTAACCAACCCCCCATCCTGAGACTCTGACTCCCTCTGTTCCCAGACAGTCTCCAGTCTTGGAAAGTGTGGAAGGAGAGGGGTCTTGGGAAAGCTGATCTTTATCTGTCTAGGGAGCAAAAGAAGAGCAATAAAAGCTGTCAAAGACCTGGAACATCACACTGACTTGCCTTTTTCCACTTTCCCCTCCTTTCTCGTTAAGAAAACTTTTGGTCTAGAGACACAAAGGAGAGTCCCTTAAGAAGCTGACATTCTAATAAGACAAATCTCAGTTTGTGCAATGCGGCTTGTAAACCTGAATCCACAAGTGCAACAGTACATGGTATTCTGAGCCGCTCACGAGTTCACTATTTATGGATAGGGCTAGTGAGGATTCGTCCACAAAGGCTTTTGAAAAGGAGGAAAGATCTGGTTTGGAGCAGAGGCAAAGCATCATGTTTATATTAAGTGGAAGTTAAAAATATTTAATTCAACTTACATTCAAAATCAAAAGTTTTAAAGGTCTAGCCTTGGTTTCAAGCTAAGCCAAATTCTGTCATTTTAATGATGCATTTTAGGAAATGGGGAAAATGGAGTAAAAAGAAGGCCTTTGGTCAGTATAAACACAAGTTAGATTGTGATGCTTGAACATAGTTCACTATGTCAAAATCTACCCTAAATATTTAAATTTTCTGTGTGCTTGAGTGTCTGGGTGGTCTGAGCTCATAAAGAGGCCTCAGTAAAGACACGGTCCCTCTGCCATTTCTCAGGACTCTGAGCAGTTGCTCACCAGCCATGTTGTATGAATGACACAATTGCCAGATAAACTTTAGTGATACTGCAGAGTAATTGCTTTAAAACAGTCCAATTAGCTTTAGTCTCATGTTTAGTTAAAATCATGCCCTTGTAAAGGTCATGTGAAAGACTCAGAAGAAATTAGTGGTGTATTTGATGAAGCCGCAGTTCTCAGAAAGTCATCAAGCCAAGGAGCTGAAACCCATTCTCTCCTCCCTCAAAACCATGAGTGGGACTTCATCCACCAAAGCTTTGTTACTTGGTCAGTCCAGAAGCTAAGACAGCATGGTGGAAGTAGGTTGAACGAATGGAAAACCCAATGAGCAAGCATTAAGCCTGTACTGTGCATTTAAAAACAATCACCCTTGCCTTAAGTATCACTCCAGATCAGAGAGGGCCAAGGATTTTCCTATTCTCCTAAGGCACCATCATCATCATCAATGTCTGCAATTGCTTTATTTATGAGTTTCATGACCAACCCAGGACACCGTTCAGGGCCTTCTTTGTTCATTTACATCTCCTCAGTTCCTCACCATACCTTCCATCTGGGAAAGGAAAGCATGTCCGTTTCTTCTCCAGGCCTGTTTGATCTTTCCCTCCAGTTTTTCCCATTCTAGACCCAACAGATTTGTGCCTAGCCTGGCAAATGAAACAGGGAGTAAGAAAACAAAAGATTATGAATTTATAAAAAAATAGTTTGGGCTCTCTTATTTAACACATTCAGGATCAGGTA
>NW_017731472.1:320646-323477 GCF_001890085.2 Hipposideros armiger
AGCTTTCACCAGAATTTTTCACAATGCTCTCTCTATGCAGGGCATTGAGTAAGTACAGTAGAGTATAGTGGGTAAGAACAGGGGCTGTAAGCCAGATTGCTTGAGGTTCAAATCCCAAGCTTACCACTTGCTAACTATGACCTTGGGCACACCAAGTAACCTTTCTGTGTCTCACATTCCTCAACTGAATGTAAAAACACTTAGAGGAAATGATTGGACATGGTAAATGCTCAATAAGTATTGGCAATTATCATTAACTAACTATAACTTGTTAACCTTTGTGTATGTGACCCCCCCTACTGACTCCTAGAAGAAAAGACACTAAAATGAAATGCAGTTTCCAATTAGTAAAATAGAGACAAAGCCTTCCTTCAAACTTGGGGACATGGTATCAGGGTGTAGACAATCTGAAGTCATCAAAATTACGTCCCCAGAAAAAATAGGGGGGAGGGCCCTGTGGATCTGCAGGTGTCTTTGTGTCCAAATGAAAAATACCTTGGCATAGAAATCAAGAAATCAAATTGTAGTATAATTATGTGCTAAACTAGCTGTATGACTTTGGCAAATCATGTTACCACTCCGAACTTCAATGTTTTCTTATATGTAATGAGAAGATTGATCAAGCAGTAGTATCCAATAGAACTTTCTGATTGGATGGAAATGCTCTGTACCTGCACTGTCAGGTATAGCTCTAGAAATCGCATACTGAAAGTATAGTAACAGCAGCTGAGGAGCAGGATTTTTAATTTTCATTTTATTTATTTCTAATGAATTTAGATGTGACTACCATATTAGACAGCACAGATAGAATGTTTTCTAAGATCTTTCCTGGTTCTAACATTGTGTTTCATAGAGATTCTCTAGTTAAAAATGTAGAAAACTAGTATTATTATAGTGGATCTTAAAGCTTATTCAGTCTCTAGGGTCTGTATATTTTGGAAGGTGACTCAAAGCAAACATATAAAGAGAGACATTTAAGACAGACATGGATCTTGAGAAATTAGAATGACCCTGCTTGGAGGGAAAGGAGTAATCTAATGACTATTTCCCAAGTTTTCGATTGTATCAGTTTTAAAACATCTCACCTTCTGAAAACAATAGCCAATAATAATTAGCATTTATTGAGTACTTACTAAGAATTAAATCATTTAATTCACAATAGTGAAGTCACAATTTAATTCACTATATCTATGATATAGATATATGATCATTCTTGATTTACAGGTGAAGAAAGTGAGTCACAGAAACATCAAGTAACTTGTCTCAGGCCATTCAGNGATTGTATCAGTTTTAAAACATCTCACCTTCTGAAAACAATAGCCAATAATAATTAGCATTTATTGAGTACTTACTAAGAATTAAATCATTTAATTCACAATAGTGAAGTCACAATTTAATTCACTATATCTATGATATAGATATATGATCATTCTTGATTTACAGGTGAAGAAAGTGAGTCACAGAAACATCAAGTAACTTGTCTCAGGCCATTCAGCTGGAAAATGAATGGATGAGCCAGGATATGTACCTAGACATTTAGCTCCAGAGTCTGTCTTTGTCAAAATTCTTAATGAAGAATAATAACGCACACACAGAACAGTGCTCAAATCAAAAGTGTACGCTTGATGAAATTTTACAAAGGGAACACACCCAGATCATTTCCAAAACATTACCAGCATCATGGCCCCATTCATCCTACCCCAACTAAGAATACCCACTATGCTGACTTCTAACACCATAGATTACCAGAGCTTGTGGTTTATCCTTGAAGACAGCATTAGAAGATCACATCTTTGTAACTAAGAGAAAAAACAAACAAACACATACATACAGCAAGAGCAACAGCTATCTGATGATCTCAGATCCACCAGTAGTAAAATGGGCAGTTCAGAAATGGGAGTTACTCATTCACTCAACGTGGATTTACTGAGCACCTACTATAAGGCAAGCACTGTGCTAAGCGCTGGGTGTTCAACACTGATCAAAACAGATATGGTTCCTGCCTCATACAGCATTTAGTCGTTGTTTCAACTTATCAAACAAGAGGTGGCTTAGAGAGGAAAAGGCTTATTCAGTGACTTTGGTGGTGGCCGACAAACTCAGAGGCAGTGCCGATGGTAGTGCTAGTACCCCAAGAGAAGAACTGCACTGGCTTTTGTCCCTAGAATTTAGCAGAATTTCCTTCAAGCCTCTTGGAATTTTGGAAAGGTGACAATTGGAGCTCATTGCATGGCTTCCCACTAAAAATAACTTTATAAACAATTTCTAAATACTGTCTTTATAAGCAATAACTTAAGAAAAGTCTGAAGGCTTAATGTAACAAGAGGGATTACAACATGAGATGGGAGATGTGGGAATATTGTGTAGACAGAAGGAAAAAAAAAAAAGGCCACCAGGGAACTTCACCCCAGCTGATGAGGAATTACTGCTCTCTACCAACGAGCAACTGAGTAACACTCACTAATAATTTCCAGAGAAAGAAAGAGGCTGATGCAAGATAGTGAAGAGTCCAGGGGTATTTCCAACAAACATATTCTGGGATATACACAAGCAAAAGGACAAATAACAATTAAAAAGCAAAACAACAAAACAAAACAAAAACAACAGCTTCCATGTGCTGCTAAGAGTTGAGCTGCTTCTGCCTATCACTGTGACCCAGACATGTCTAAGTGTGCCCAGAGAGACTTCAGCAACTCTTGTCTGGCTCAGGGAGAATATAGATGGAAGCTGAGTGTTAAATGCACCCAAGACTTGCTTTTTTCCAAAGTCAGCTTGATCTCCCTCTTGAAATGCATATGCTAATATGACCCTCGGGAATTGTGCAAACCTAC
>NW_017731472.1:325542-330493 GCF_001890085.2 Hipposideros armiger
GATTTACACTCTCTGCCTTATATGCCTGAGGAAACACCCACATCTTTTCAGAGTCAGCTTAAGTAGCATCTCCTCTGTAAAGGATATACCGTATTTCTGTTAACATCAATCACACAGAGAGGGGGTGTATACCAATCACAAAAGATGCTATTCTTGCTTATTAGGATGGGGAGAAAGCACATCCCTTTGGTGGAAAAGGTGGGTCACTCTGAGCTCTGAAGGGAATATATGATCTAACTATCTGTCACCAGGGAGTAGGTGACTTCTGGGATAGGAAGAGGCACATCAGAGGGGGAAAGGATTTCTTAGGGACTAGGGAAATTGGGCTAGGCCCTCAAGCATGGAGAGGCCTGAACTGGCTCCACTAGATGAGCCTGAGCAGACCCTGGCAATTGCAGTTAGGCAGGGAGCTGGCCCAGGAAGCAAATATGCATCTGGGTTTGTGTGCCAGAAGGCTCCATTCCTTCTTAGAGTGAATTGGTGAAAGGAACAAAGTTTCTACTACCCTTAGATAAGGATTGCAGAAGCGCTGCTCTATCAGTGAGCAAGTCATAGAGAAAGCAAAAGTGAATGGCTGTCTGTTTCAGGGATTTTTTGTGGGTTTGTTTGTTTGTTTGTTTGTTTGTTTGTTTGTTTGTTTGTTTTAGGTAACAGCAACAAAAGAGCACAGAATGAGGCCTGTTTCTTGGGTATGCAGCACACAATCTAACATCCACAGATTTCTTGTGCTCTGGATTTATTAGAAAGACACAAGAACATCCAGTGCTATCTAACCCTTTAGATACAAATAAATACCCCGGAGATTTGGGGGCAACTCAGGGGGTAGACACCCTGGGGAAGGCTGGACTTCCCACTCTGATGGATGAACGGAGCTTTAGGGCTGTCCCGCATTACACCACTGTTGTAACTTAGCAGCACCCAACCCCTGCAACTGTGGTCTCACAGTTTTGTAAGTTTTGGTTTCTCTGCCTCATTCCTCAAGGACAGAGAAGGCATGTGATTCACCTCTTTTCTCCTGCAACAAGCAAGGTGTTTGGCACATAGTAGATGCTCAACAGATGTGCAATGGATAGATGGGTGGATGAAATAAGGAAGGGGAAAAAAGACGGGAGGTGAGGAGAGAGAAAGCCAGGCAGTCAGCCACATGGGAAAGTTGTTCAGCCCAAATAGTGGTGTGCTTTCCAACACCTTCTTGAGTCTATAAAGAACTTCACCTTTAAAACCATATACCAACTTTGATCTTCCCAGGGTAGGTCTGTCTACATTATTAACAAAGGAAATGGTTGTCAATCTGTTCCACCACTATCAAAGCCGCTCCACAGTTTACCCGGTGGACAGCCATCCACTAAAGAATGTGTGTTTCCATGGAATGAGATACCTGAATAAAAGAGCTGCTCTGCATTGTGGACAGTCTTCACTCAGGAAGAAGATAACAATCATAGCCTAACAAATGGTAATCACTGCTTCTCATGACCAAATTGTGGTTAAACCCCAAGAAGCTCCCTGTGTAAGATCAAAGTTGCTGAAATTCCAAAACAACAACTAAATTTTGAACTTCCCATTGACTCAGTTCAGCAACTAAAAAGATCCTAATCACTATTTTGATAACTGGGAGGAGCCCTGCATTTTATTGAAAAGACATGAATTTGAGTACTGACTCTGCCATCATTTGATTGTGTAACATTTGGCAAGTCATTTAACAACGTGGAATCTCAGTATCCTCACCTGTAAAAAAAAGATAATAGTTAACTTGTAGTGTTTCTGTGAAGATTAAATAACTTCATGAACTGTTAAACATGGTATGAATATAAATCATTTTGTTATTCATTTCTGTTATTACAATTATAATGGGGTAAACTCATATAGTTACAACTTATTTATTGTTATTACTGAAGAATGTAGCCAAGGAGAAACATTGAACTTTAGGCAGGTGTGTGTTTTCTAATCAACATATAAGAGAAATCATGAGGTGTTTTTTTTAATGTCATTAATCAGAGTTACGGAAAAGGAAGGAGTCTCTGGGGGAAACATGAAGCCTATGCGAGTGAAGAGTATTTTTATAATTTATTTCCTTTCACATTTTGCTTTCTAAATCTGCCTTAAAACATTGGCTCCTGATAGCCATTCAGACTTAGTCAAATCATCTGGCCAGAAGGAAAGGCCTTTCAAGGCATAACAAGGTCAGAAACTATAAATATAAAGATGGACAGAGTTGATGACATAAAAATTCTAAATGTCAACAGAGCTGGAAACCAAACAAATAAATTAAAGCACAGTTGAAAGACAGATTACAAACTAGGTAAAATGTTAAATTCCTGCATTTATAAAAGTTACAGTAAAAAATTATAAACAATACAATGGAGTAAATGCTCAAATGGCCTATAAAGGTAACTCAAAAGAGAAGAACCACAAATGACCACTAAGAAAAAAATACCTAATTTCCCTAGTAATTAGACAAGTGCAAACTAAAACAACAAGATGCTATTTTTCACTTATCAGATGGGCAAAAGTTTAAAAGAATGCTAACACTCATTGTTGGCAAGGGTGTAGGAAGTGGGCACTCTTATTAATTGTTGGTGGGAATTAATTTTGGTATAACCTTTCTAGAGGGCAATTTGGCAAGACCTGTAAAACTAAAATATGCAAACCCTTTAACCCCATTATTCCACATCTAGAAATTTATGCAAAAAGGACTCATGAGACAAATGCACAAGATGTCTGTACAACGTTATCTCTTGTAGAGTTGTTTACTACAGAAAACTAGAAGTAATTTAAATATCAGGGGATTATTTTAAATAAATGATGGATCACACCTACAGTAGAACATTAAAAACAACAATGACCTAGTTATTCACATGAAAAAATATCTATAATTGAGAGATGAAACATGTTACAAAACAGTAAAAGCTATCAATCTGGTTATTGCCGCTGCATGGGATTAAGGGTGATACCCACTCTCTATAATTTTCTAAATTGTTCTATCATGTTTCTATTATATAAAGCATGTAATAACTACTTTTAAAATAGTTAGTTTTTAAAATAGTTAAAAATAACTACATTAAAAGAGATAAAAGCTATTTCCAAAATCTTTTTTAAAAAAAACCACTATAGTTACTCTCACAATAACTGTTTTTCATCACAACATTTTAAGTATGACTTCCTCTTTTTTGGTAGGTCTCAATTGAGACATAGCCGAGTCTATTCCAACACACTCTTTTCTCTGGGAGAGCCTGATTTATTTCATCCTCTCAGTCTGATATGCTGGCATAAAAACTGAAATAATGAGTAATCCTTCCCCACCACCATCCTTCCATACTTTTCTACTGCTAGGACAAATCTCAGCTCCAAATCAAAGAACTCAACTGCAGGGAACATGCTTTTCAAGTACGGCTACTAGTCGCTTCTCTGGCTTTTGCCTGACTATCTCTGAGGTGACTAAAGGCTCAGGCCTGGGGTTACTTCATTCAAAAACAGCAAATGTCATTCCATTTTTAAAAAATCAGTCAGTTCAAGGGGAAAAAAAAGTTTTCAGGTCAAGAGAGAGTAGATGATATCACAGAGCAAATAGAGCACACTGTTTAAGCACCCGGCTTCTAGAGCAAGACTGTACAGATTTAAATTCTGATTTTACTTACTAGCTCTGTAGCTTTGGCAAATTACACTAAAGCTCAGTTTTCCCCCCATCTATAAAGTGAGCATATTAATATCTTCCTCTTAGGACTGTTGTGAATTAAAAAGAGAAATCACATGCAAAATGCTAAGCACAGTGCTTGATGCGTAGTTAACACCCAAGAAAGCTAGTCATTAATATTACCATTTGTCTTAATTATCTGCTGTATAATTATTCCAGTTTCTGTAGGTCAGAAATCTGGGGGTGGCTGGGTCCTCTGGATCTCTCTCAAGGCCACAATCAAGGTGTTAACTAGGAGTGCAGTCACCTCACAGGTAAGTGGGAGAAGGATCCACTTCTGAGCAAGTTATTGATTTGGCAAAATTCAGTTCCTCATTGGCTGTTGAACTGAGGGCCTGTTTCTCAGCAAGGTGGCCCTCAGTTCCTTGCCATGTGGGCCTCTTAGTAGGGCAGCTCAGAACATCGCAGCTTGCTTTATCAGAGTGAACAAGTGAGAGGGCCAGAGGGAGTGCCAGCATGAGGGAGCGTGCAATTGAGAAGGAAATCACAATCTTTGATAACCCAATCTTGGACATGATAGCCTTCTGCAATTGCCATATTCTGTTCCTTAGAACTGAGACAACAGGCCTAGGATACACACAGGGGAAGTGATTTACATAAGGGGGCACATACAAGGAGGTAGGGACCATGGGGGGAGGGTGTCATTGTAGAAATAGCCTACCACATCATCATCCAAGAAAACACTAACTTTTGAGAACTACATTACGTGGCTTTTGTAGACTTTTGTAAACCCATACAAATTGCAAAGTGTCCAGTTGGAGTCAATGAGTCATTTTGTCTGAATTATTATCTGTGTTAACATGGTGATAGGGTAGTTCACAGAGCTCTTCCAGCATTAAAGGAAAGAATGGGTTCAACAGAGGTCTTCTCTGGCATTTATATTACAAAAACAATAGGGCGTTTTCTGTTTGTTTTCCAGATATAACCCAACGCTCTGTTAGTTAAGATATTCCTTAACTTAACTTTTGAAGGCATTAGATACCACTTTAGCTCTCGTGGTCACCTTCTTCTTAGAGCAAAGAAAAGTTGCCCTACATTCAGAGTCCATCTAAGTCACAGCCTTCCTCTTATTGTCTTCTGATTCCTAACTGTTCTGGGCTGTTATTTTAACTTCCTTCACAATTCACCCCAGGTTGTGAGCACTCCCATTTTCTTCACGCCTCAAAACACCTCAAAAACTTTCTGTTACTTGATTTCAGAGAAAAATTTAGTTCTCCCTGAGTTTTTCAATTCTCTTTCTAGATAATGTCTTATACTACA
>NW_017731472.1:331568-363657 GCF_001890085.2 Hipposideros armiger
TTCTTAACCATCGCGCCACTCAGCCAGCCCCCCAGCAAGCTCCTTTAAAAGAGAAACTGACATGATTTTAATATATAAATAAATACAAAAACTAGAATAGCCAAGATAATCTTTAAAGAAGAAACAGAAAGTTGGAGAACTTAAACCACCAGATTCCAGGATTTACTGTAAATTAATCCACAGTAATTCAGATGGTGTGGTTTTGACCCTAAGATAGGCTAAAAGATCTGTGGAAGAGAACAGAGACCACAAACAGTACTATCTATTCATATATCTACATATATGAGTAGATAGATGCTTGATTTCCAAGAAAGGCACCAATGAAAGTCAATGAAGAAAGGAAGGTTCTTATAAATGGTTGTGGGAAAAACTGTATATCAAATGAAAAACTATGAACCTTGACCTCTACTGTACACCATACCAAAAATTAATGTGAGATGGACTTTAACATGGTAACTAAAAATGATAAATGATAAAGCTTATAAAAGAAAACATGAAAATGTCTTTACTAACTTGAAATAGTCAAAAAGTTCTTAAACACTAAAAGCATTAATTATAAAAAAAACTGATAATAGTATTTGATACAAATTAGTGACTTCTACTTTTAAAAGACATTGCTAAGTGAAAATATAAGCCATAGTGTAAGAAAATATGTACAATATGATATCTAACAAAGGATTCATATCTGGATAATATTTTAAAAAATCAATAATAAAGAGACAAACAACTTAACTTAAAATTGGGCAAAAAACATGAACAAACACTTCACACAAAAAAAATAATGTCTAAATGGCCAATAAGCTATATGAAAAAAATTTAAAATGTTTAATGTCAGTGAAATATAAATTAAAATCACAATGATATACAACAATAGGCCCATCAGAATGGCTGAGGGGGGAAGATTGACAGTATCAAGTGTTATCAAGTATGTAGAGTAACTGGAAATATACAATTCTGATGGGAATAAAAATGTTACAACTACCTTAGAACATTTTTGGTGATTTTTAATTAAGATAAACATCATCTACCCCACAACTTAGCAATTCTACTATTAAATTTATACCAATGAGAAATGAGTACCTATGCCCACAATAGAGTTGTATAAGGATGCTCGCAGAAGTTTTATTCATAATAGTAAAAAAAAAAAAATCTAGAAATAACACAAATGTCTATCAAGAGGAGAATGAATAAAGAAATTATAGTATATACAATGTAACCACCTTCCATACGTAGAATACTATAGGCCAATAAAAAGAAATGAACTCCTTGGCCTACATCAATATGGATAAATTTTCAAAGATATTTTGTTGAATTATAGAAGTCAGCCACTAAAGAATACAACTTTAGAATTTCTATATGGCTTTCAAGAATAGGCAAAACTACTCCGTGGAGATAGAAGTAAGAATGTGTTACCCTAAGCTGGGGAGATTGGGTGCTATTGAGTGGAGAGGGGCATGAGGTAATTTTCTGGGGTGATGGAAATGTTTTAGATCTTGATGTAGGTGATGATCACATCGGTATATAAACATGTAAAGTCTTTGAGCTATACACTTAAGATACTTGCATTTTATAATATGGAAATTATGCCTCAATAAACACTACAAAATTAAAATAATATTGAAAATGCTTTCTTCTAATTAGAATCTCCCACTCCATGTCCATGGAACCTCCATAAAAACTTCAACCTACTACCATGTCTTGTTTGAAGAAGCATATCCTCCCATCTTTCCTTATTGAGAATGACTAAATAATTCACTTATTCAATTGATATTTATAGAACATTCACTATATCCTCCAAAGAGTAGAACAAGATTTGTGGAGCCACAGATGGGGAAACAACTACTTTGTCCCTAGAGTGCACTTGCCTTATGATTGGCTGAGGGATGGAGCCTGGGCTCCTGAGTGGAACACAGGAGGAGAGCCAACTCCCCGCAATGTGTGCAAACTTCTGGTTTAACCAGAAATTCAAGGGCAGGCACATCACATAAAGACAGGAGAGTGAGTAGGAGGATGGGAACTCCTCTCCTCCATTTAATCCCTTGTCCTTCTCTTCACGACCTTGCTTGACAAAACGGGCAGTGGGGGTTGGGGGAGGGGGTTCATCTTGTGAAACACAAGGTTGCCAATCTACCTTCAAAGCAGTTGAAATAATAGGAATCATTTCTTCCTTCCAGAATACCAAGGAACTGATGGCATCCAGAACGGTTGTCTAGTGGAGGGTGGGGTCAAAGCCAGGGTTGTAGATAAAAGGAGAGATGCTAGTAACACGGGTTTTCCAACCACAGGGTTACATGGGATGGGAAGGGAGTTTGGTGAGTTCCCAGAATCTGTGCCCACTGAGGGTATCTGTTACCATAGTCCTCAGGGAAATTCTAAATATTTTCCAAGTTCCCTATTCTATGAAACAGAACTAGATCCAGGCTCTAGTGCTAAAGGCATGATCATCACGTCACTGGTATTCACCAAGGATTGTACTCCTTGTCTCTAAATAAGACAACAAACAAGGTTCTTTTTTCAAGAATTCCAGGTTTTAATACAGAGAAGCAATTTTATGTATAAAACTTGGGTGAATCCCATTCTATTGTTCCTTATTCACTATCTCATTATCCTCAACTTCTAAGGATGCTTATATCTTCTACTACCTAAACATTTATAACTTTACACCAAGAAATACCAACAACATTAAAAATATTATGTATTTGTGGCATTTTTATAATTACACACTTTGCTATTTAAGACACTTAGGAGTAAACACACACACACACACACACACAAATTGTTCTGATCAGCTTACAGTACAAACTTTTGAAAGAATGTACATAAAACAGAATAACTTACAGTTTGAAAAAAAGATTAAACACACACATCAATTTTAAACAAATATTGATCCCTTTAAAATAATACCTAAAAAGATACTTATTCCAACAAAAATTGCTCTTTGAAATTGCCCCTAGAAATAGTATGTGAGAGGCACACAACAGTGACAGGTACAATTAAACTAATTGTTTTTCAATTACAACTTTCTTTAATTAAGAAATATGTTGGCCCAGCTCACAATCAAAATCAAAACAACCCTTAAAGAATGATATGCTATAACTGAAGCAATTTAAAAATATTTGCAATTCAAAAGTGTGATTTTTTTTATAAGTGTGGTAAGTAATGGCAGCATTACAGAAACATGTGACATGCCTCCCCAGCAATGCTTTGAAGGAGACAATAGTCATTTTTGATAATAAGACATCTTATGAAATTTTTAAAAAAGAATTCATAAAAAAAGAAAGCCACTCTATCTCACTATACTGTTAACATTCTTCTTGTAGTTGAATACATATACATATTTATACCATGTATCATGTCATCACTCTTTGAATGAGCCCTTTTTACTCTTTAAAAGATAATTTGTAAATTTTTCCTGTTGATAAATTAATATAAACTAATTGAAGAGCTCAGAAAACGCATAAGAGTATAAAGAAGAAAGGATCATCACACTCCAAGAAATTAATCATTTCAAAGGTGAGATTTGTATATTATCTTAAAAAGGGTTAGGATGAAGCTGAGATGGTCCAGCTGGTTGAGAAATAACATTCAGAGAAATTAGTATTAACCTTGTAGAAACTGAATCCTAGGGGTGAGGGGGAAATTAACTTACAGCATTCAGTTTACAAGTCAGACCTCAAGGAATCAATGTCTCACATATAAATGCCATTGGCATTGGGGATTCTTAGCATCTGAGAAGTAGTGCCTTTCCCAGCTCAGAAAGCTGCATCCCACAGAATGGAGCAAGCCATGGGCTGTTTGTCTTTCTAGGCCAGCTGTCCTAAGAAAAAGAGGCATTATTAGCTTTCCCCTTCGGCCTATAGAATGGGAGCCACTGCAACATTTCATCCACTAGCCATGATCATGGCCAAATCCAAACAATCCTGCCAGCACCTGTGCTCCAGGAAAAAAAGGGTTTTGCTCTTCCCAAGGGCACTGAAGTTTACCTGCAAGGACTGAGGTAAGGAAAAAACAATTCTTGACAAATACCTTCCAGAGTTCTGAAGTATAAACCTAAGTTTACTCACTAATCACTAGACTTCTGAGCTAACAAAGGTCATGGCATCTGAATTCCTCCAGTTGTATTACTAGAAGTCCATATAAAACAACTGAAAGGGCATTTCCTCTTTACCAACTTCCTGGATTCCTTTGGCCATGCTGATGTCCCTCCCCCTGTGTCTCAATCACTGAACTGGGTGCTCACTCTATGAACCTAGAGCAGAGTAGGGACAAGTCTGGGTTGGAGAGGCAGGGCATGGAAGATACTAGCATATAGTCAAGGCTGAAGTAATAAGACTGGATCATGTTTCTAAGGGAGAGCAATGCAGAATAAGAAGAGAAAAGACCAAGACGGAGATCTGAGGAATCTTAAAGTCTGACCCAACAGTGACTGACAGGACGTGGGGGACAAGGATCTGAGGCATTCATGATGGTACCCATGTTTTGAATGCATACTATTTTATCATTATGGTACCCATATTTTGACAATATATTCTATTATCATTACTTGTTATAAAGATGTCCTTTATATTGAACATCTCAATGGCAGAAACTTTGTCTTACTTATTTTGGGGTCTTCCTTAACACCGAGCAGGTGCTTAATTGATATCTGAAGGTGAAAGAAAGTAGAAAAAAGAAGGAGGTGAGAGCAGATGTAGAGAGAAAATGAAAGAGATGGAGTAAGAACAAGAAAGGCAGGCAGGAGGAAACCAGTCAAAGAGGTAATATTTCCAAAAGGATTCCCCAACCAACTTGTTTGTTATAAACTTAGAAATTTGGTGACAAGAAGCCTGGATATAGAGCATTTGAATACACATCCAGCAGAATCTACTGCTGGGGGAACTCAAGATCAGCTCCAAGAAACCAGCCACAGAGGAGAGGCAAGGCGCCCTGCTCCCACTCATAGAGTCAACTGTATTTCTAGATCCACACAAGTAAACAGTGGGACCTTCACTAAAGTCAAGACTTCTGAAGTGAAGATATCATTGGTTCTTTGGGCTACTTAAAGGGATAGCAGTAAAATAGTTCTTGGGAACTCAGTTGACCCAATATAGAAAAGAAGGCACAAGAGACTTGATAGCAGCCAGATAAATATGTGTTTATGATTATCCATTCACACTGGCGCACTGGCTTGCAGGAGATGAGACTGTGAGTTGGCAAAGAGAGAGCGGGATGGCACTGGTACACTGGACATTGTACTGCACTGCTAGCTGGTTCCCCACAGTGACAGCAAATGACAGTTCCCCAAATGGCTGTGGTCTGCATCTTCTCAAAGCTCCTATGTATTTTCTCCCACCCAAAGTTTTTCTCTATTTGACATTGTATGTCCTAGAAGCTAATAAGTTATGTAACTACTTGCCTAGGAAAATGTTTTTTATGGAAAGAATCTATTGTAATCTAGAGGAAACACTCACTGTCTGAATTCCAACAAGCTTGTTCCATGATACAGTGGAGTTCTTACATTCTGCCCAAATCCAAAAGACATACCATGAATATAAACAGTTCAAGGCTCTTGAGCCAACACTCTTGCACTGTATTGCAAATTTGGTCCTCCAGTAGGAAGGTGGGGTGAAGGACAGGGAGGATCAGAAAAATCTTTTTTTTTTCTGGCTATACTTGGTACTTTTTGTTTAGTCTGAAGAAACCCAAATGATACGATTCTTAAGATTCTGTACTCTTTCACTTTGGCTTTGTGTATACTATGTGTACCAAAAAACTGTCCAAGTATAAAATTCATTTCTAGAGCAATTTAAAATCTGCGTATGCTAAACAATGTACTAAAATAGAGTATTGCGGGCCGGCCGAGTGGCACATTGGTTAAGAGCTGGCTTGGGACGCCAGAGGGCCCTGGTTCGGATCCCACATATGAGGGCCAGTGACACTGCCCTCTACAGCTAAGATGCTGAACAACAGCTCAACCTGGAGCTGGGCTGCCTGAGAGTTGCCTGCGACGGTGTAGACTGCAGCCCCTGTGGCAGTGGGTTGCCATGGGCTACCGTGTGTAGCCAGCAGCCAGCGTGAGCGGCCAGCAGCTACCGTGAGTGGCCAGCAGCCACCGTGAGTAGCTGTCCAGAAGCCGGCGACTGATCTGCCTCACCCGGGAAGAGCGCAATGATGGTGCCAACTTGGGCCAGTGAAGCAACGTCCTCCACAACTAGACTGAAGAACAAAAGGACAGCAACTCGTCTGTTCCCCTTCCCCCAATTCCCCAGCGCTGTTCCCATCCCCCAATCCCCAATAAAAATCTTTTTTAAAAAAATAGAGTATTGCGTTTTTATTGTTCCTTTTGAGCACATTAAGTCTCTGGGTACTTATAGGACTTTCCTTAACAACTCAGTTAGATAATACTTGCTCCCATTTTCCAAATGAAAAAATACTTTGATAAACAGCATAGCATGGTATGGTCCATTGATAGTGTCCTCATTACCTGCTTGATTATTCCCTCCACTGACCTCCTCCTCTTTCTCCTCCCAAGAAGGGTATTAAATACCAATCATTTCTTTACAGAACACACACGAACACACACGCACACACACACACACACACACACACACACACACTCGCACTCGCACGGATACCCATTGCATTGATTATATTTTCTTATTTTCTATATTCTTCATGCTATGGCATTTGGGTCTTTAATCCTGGAGAGACTGATCCTCCCAGGACTAGCTAATTCCTTGAGATAGCAAACCACTCCCCTGAGAACATGTTTTTGATATACAAACCAACAAATCCAGAGTCCACACTCCCAATCTTCTCAAACTCTCACACACCAAGCCCATATTCTCCCTGCCCTAAATCACCCCAGGGGCCAGGTACCAGACACCTAGAAATCATCCCTATTGCCCAGAGCTGCCGAAGTTATTCAAGTTATCCAATCCTAAACTTCCTCAACAACCTACCCTGCCTCACCCATTCCATCCGAGAAAACCCCAGGAAAGGCTCTGAGCCATGCTCTGCCCTCTCCTTCTCTGCCTCCTGATTAATCCGATAGCTTTCCTATACGACCCTGTGTAAACCGGTGTGCTGTGCCTCCTGTTTCTAAGGATCTGTGAGTACAAAATTCTTCCTTCATGACAGTGATTTCTGTCCCTGTGTGCCTTACCATACCTGATCAGAACAAATCCCAGGTACATTTTTAGCACATTCTGAGAAAATCCAATAATCTAAGTGCTTTAGAATTCAGTTACTTTTACTAGGTCACCTAAAAATAAAGGGACCAGGATGGGAAATTCTAGTTCAAGGCTCTAATCCCTAGGGAAGAAAGCATCCTCTAAGTGTTATCTCAGATTTCATTCTATCTAACTGAGAATGAGAGTCCTTACTTTAAGTACAAGGTATGTGAACATAATTGTGTTTTTATGAAACTGTTCATGCAAGGCATATAGACAGGTGTGCCATGAGCTTTGGGAGGCTAGGTGTGGCACTTTACACTTTTTTGCTTCTGTGATAGCTCTTAGCACAGGGAAGGATCACATTGCATAAACAGTATTTTGTAGTGATTTAAGACATTGCCAATGAAGTTAGAGTTTGGGTCATGTTATGTTTCTGCCACTTATGACCTTGACCAAGAAGTTACTCAAGGTTCAATTTCCTCAACTGTACAATGGGCATATGATATGACATGTACTTCATAGAGATATTGAACAATTAAATAAGTAATATATGCAATAAACTTAGCATAATTCTTAAAACATAGTATTCCTTCAATAAATATTTTCTAATGTTATTGTGATGGTTGCTTTAGCGTAATTGTTAAATAGCATTTAAGACAAAGCCTCCTCTTGTTATAGTTAAATTGCTTACATCTATCCATCAGTTTAATTAGGAAAAACAAAGCTGAAAGGGAACATTTATTAAACCAGGTTCTGAGCTAAACCCTTTGTATTATTTATTTTATTGAAACTTCACAACAACACTATGAAGTAATATAATATCTGTTTTACAAATGAGGCCACTGAGGTTCAGACTCCTCAAGATAACCCAACTTTTAAGTAGCAGAGTCAGGATTTCATTAAAAAAAAAAAAAAAGTGTCCAACTCCCAAGCCCACTGGTCCTTGTTGCATCCTGGTAGAGTTTAAATCCAACATCCTTGGAAAGTTCAATTATTATTGGAGTTCCTGGGAACTTATAGAGAACAGAGATGATATAGCGATTTTGCTCCTTAACAAAGAGAAGACATCCAGGGTTGCCACTGTAAACCAAGAACAGAGAGTAGAGATACAAGCACTGAGGGAAAAATATGAAAAGACAGAAGCAGATGAAATAACAATTAGCAGAATTTAGAAAAGAAGTGGAAGAAAAAAATAGCATCACAGAAATGAAGTTCATAGTACAAATAACACTAAGGAGACTAGATCCCAATGCAAATATACTAAAAGACATGAAGGATGTGGTGAGGAAAGGAAGCAAAACAAAATGAAAGTAAACAAATGGCTTAAAAAAAGTTAAGAGAAAAAAATGATAACTATGGAAGAGACTAAGTGAAAAAATATGAGCAACATTGACATCCCTGAAGAAGAGAATCCAAATAATGAAACAGTAAAATATTTCAAGATACAATTCAAAGTGACTTCTTCTAGAGCCAGCTATATCATGAGGCAACTCCCCAGGACGAGGAAGTCCTTGCAGGACAGGTCTGCCATTCTCTAGAAAATCGATCAAATCAAGCTTTTCTGTGCAATATTATAGACAATAAAATTGATTCTCCATGCATAAAAGCTATGTATTTTTTCAGTAAGCAAAAAAGGAAAGATTTAAATCTGCTAATTGAAAGCTACATCATGTCCCCAGGGGGGGGGGAAATATCACAGAACAACTGTTCAACTTCAGAGATTAAAAAAAAAAATCATTTTAGTATCCTGAAAAAAATATCGAGTCACCTACAAAGGCTGAAAAAAAAAAAAAAACAGTGCTAGAAAACAGTAAAGCTAAGCCAAAGTCCTCAGGAAAGAAAGTGTCACCCAAGAATTTTATTATCCATGAATAGAAGTGTAAAAACAATGGGTAAACATTTCTAAAAATGCCAGAGCTCAGTAACTATTGTTTTTCATTTGAGGAAGCTACTAGAGTCAAATATTACTCAATCAAAGGAATAGAAATGACTCATTAAAACAACTACTGGTTATTTTGTGTATTTCATCCAATGAAGTGAGAGAACAACCAGAACAAATGTGGGTATTTTATTTACACAACAGAAAGGAAGTGTTATAAACACTGACCATGTATGAGTATATATGATAGAATTAACAACACTTGCAAGGTGAAGGAGAAGGGAAGATGTATCATGACTTAAGTACACTGTTTTGCTTTTTTATAGCCAGAGTTAAAGAGTCCAAGGAGTGGACCCTGGAAGCCAGGACCTAAGGGGAGAGTTGTAAGTAATCCCTGGCAGGCCTCAGCCGTGACAAGAGAACTGTGATTGGAGGCTTAGTCAGGGAACTCTGAGGAATTTTCAACGATGTCCCATGAGGGTGTCAGTATTTGGACATCTGCTGTCTTAGGTTGGGTTCCTGAGAAGCAAACCCTGAAATGAGAGTTCCTGTGCAAGTAAGTGATTTATTAAGTGCACTCAGATAATCTGGGAAGAGGGCAGGAAAACAGGACAGGGAAGGAGGAGAAGCCAGGGGAGAAGAAGATTGCTGGCACAGTCCCAACCCCAGCCTGACAGACACCCCAGGGAGTTCTGGAGCAGAAATCACATCTCAGAGCTTGTCCCATTTTGCAGTAAAGGAGCTTTACTTTCATTCTCCTGTCCAGTCAGCCAGTCATTGGCTGTGAGGGAAAGTGAGAGACATAAACTCCCAGACCCCCAGGCACACTCAGATCTACACCTGTAGGTAAAGTGTCTGCAACCGCGCTAAGGTGTTCCTGTAAAGAAAGCTGGAGGTGCAAGCCACCCCAGCCCACCAACCCCGGAAGGGCCAGAGGTAACACAGTGAGAGTGGAGGAGTGGTAGAAGTCATGACTGGGAGGTGGTGGGGAGGTGGCGTGAGCCCCGTGCACATCTGAGCCTAGTCAGGCCTCAGCTAGAGAAACGGAGGTGTTTGCACTGGGAAGAGACACTAATGTTTTGATTCTATATTAGTACAGACTTCTTAAATGAAAGTGACACTACACTATCTGTTAATACCTGAAAGTGACTAGAAAAACGAAGAAATCGGTTAGAGAGTGTACCCATGAGCAGGCAAGAAAACAGTAAATTTCAAGAATCATCAATGAGCAGGGATAAAGTTACTTTCTGTTTACACCCTACCAACTTGTTCAAAAAGCTGCTTACAAATAGGTACTACACACCCCACAAATATGCTTATATTCACATAGATTATCTCTGGAAAGACATGCAATAAATCAGTAAGAGCAGCTGTCTGTGGGGTAAGGGACCCAGGTGGTTCCAGGGCAGAGAAGACTTAATTTATGTGTTTTATATTTTGAGTGTAAACATATTTTTCAAAAATAAAATCATTTAAATTTAAAATCTTTTAACTAGTAAGTAAAGCAAATAGAAAATCAAATAGGAAAGTAAACTGAAGCCAGGAGTGGGTTAATTTGCAAAATATATAGCATAGAGTCTGATGAACTTGTTATGAGATAGAAGGCAAATTTGGCCCTAAGTTCTTGGCTACCAGTCTGAAGAAAGGAACACCACAATTCCCAGGGTCCATCAGGTAAAAACAAACCATTTGTTCAGGAAAAACAAAGCTATTCCTAGAACTAAGATTATAGTTAAATTCCTCTTATGAGTACTTTCTTGTTGATCCTAAAAAGGAGTGAACATTTTCGCTAATCTCATTATTATTAACACAGGGACAAACCTAATAGGGTTTCCAATCTTATGATGCTTTTTATTAGTAGTAATAATAGGTGAAGTAATGAAATCACAAGAGTTGGGGAAAAAATGAAGGGGTCTACAGCGCCGAATCATTAGGCTGCTCCTGCTTGAAATTCACTTAACCTTCTGAGTCAGATGCAACCAACTGTGCACCATGGATTAAATGTTAAACTATCTTCAGATAATAGTCAAGCTTTGAGTCCTGTGCACAATGCAATGAATGAATGAATGGTATAGCTTCACAGAATGTTCACCTAAATATCTTCATTGCAACCCAAAGTAAATGTGACTCACCTACCACTACACACCTATTAGAATGGATCGAGTTAGAAAGGCTGACCATATCCAAGTATAGGCAAGGATGTAGAGAAACAGGAAGCCTCATTCACTGCTGGTGGGAATGTAAAATGGTGCAACCATTTCAGAAAATAGTTTGACAGATGCTTTGAAAAAATAAATAAAACATACATATGGTATACCTACTATATGATCTAGCCATTCCACTCCTAAGTATTTACCCAAGAGAGAAGGAAAAGTGTGTCTATAAAAGACGTACCCAAACACAGCAGCTTTATCTATAATAGCCCCAAACTGGGAACAACCCAAATGTCCATCAACAGGTGAATGGATAAACAAACTGTAGTGTAGCTACACAATGGAATAGTACTCAGCAATAAAAAGAAATGAACTACTGATACATGCAACATTGAGAGTTGAGTGGTGTTTATGGGCCAGGCCCTTTACACTGATTCATTTTAGCCACATGGGCACCCTATAAGGTAAGTATTATTCTCCTTTTAGAGTTGAGAAAACTGAAGCTTCCAGAAGGTAAACCACTTGTCTGGAGTCATTCCCCTGATGAGTGGCAGAAGCAGGACACAGACCTAGGCCATCTGATGGACAGTCCTCACACGCACTTTGTTCAGCAGAAAGTGCTTGGGTTCCTTGGTCCCACTGGCCTCTTAAAGGTTAGGCAGCACCATCGAGGAGATAACCTCCAAAAATGAGAAGAGGTTCAGCGTGGTGAAGAGAGGGCAACTTCGAAGGAAGGAAAAACTTGTCCTTTTATCAGGTAATGCCCAGATGACTCACCCTTTCCTGTCACTCAGCTCCAAATCCTCAGGTCTTAATCTTGATGTATTAGATCTGGGGACCCATGGGAGAACTCCCCAGAGAGGCTGCCCTTCTGTCTCTGGGCACAGGTTTGTACAAGCAGCAGCTCCACCTGGGCACCTATTACCGAAGCAAGCTGCAATTTGATATTCTCTTACTGTTTACTTCTGCCTTAATTACAGGGTGGGGAAAGGATCACCTATGGTTTGCCAAAAACTTTGGTCATTTTTTTTAAAAGTTCCTTCCTTTCTTTCCAGTTGTTCAGCTCTGTTGGGAAAGGCAAGAAGAACACTTTTGGAACTGAGCTCGCTGCTGAGTTGCCAGGATTTAGAGAACTCTGCAAAGGTCATTGTTTTCTGTGAAGGTCATTGTCTTTTCATGAAAATCCCGGCAAAGCATGCCAATGCAGGAAAGCCACCAGCTTGCCAAATGTCCAGTGTCCCAGTCACCTGCTCTTCCTGCCCTAGGAAGGATGTGGACGATCTCTGGAGTAAAGACATCAGATCGGTTTTGTTCCTTTCTTGCTCTTAAATCAGCTGCAAAATGCACAAACAAAGCACAGAAAGGATGATTCTCAGAGCCCTGTGCCACCTCCTCATTAAACGCTAGCAGCTGCTGGGTGTTGCACAGAGAGAGATAAGCAGTATGACATTTGTGGCCATTCACATCCTGAGTGTAGATCATTGTGCTCTCAACAGAATTTCTGAGGTTTCAAGCTCGGAAGTACCCCATCAGTGAAAACACGGAGAGAGGGTGGGCTCTGGGCAGGGGGTCCTGGGTTGGATGGGGGGGGGGGCATGGCAAGAGTGGCTGGCAGAATCAAGCAACCAAATCACGAGTTATTTGCTCTTTGGAAAAGTGGCTCTGCTGACAAGAGAATTAGGGCAGGATGATTTTGGCAAGCCCCGTGTTGTGTTAGCTGCACAAACTTTTCCTTTTCCTCTTAGGCAGCCTCTTAATAATGGGGTGGGAGCTTCTTTTCACATTTTATGGAGAGGCAATTCCTGCCAGATGTTTTTCTGAGGGGTTCTACCTTAGGTTTGCCAAGCACACACAATTCGAGATGCAACCCTGAGTCTATTTAGTTTGGGAAGATTAAAGGTTGCAGCTTTCTGCCATGGCAGGTTTTCATTTTCTGTTTTCTCACATTACTTTAAGTGAATCTTACCCTAACCTCTACACCAAGTCTTAACGAGAAATAGAAGGGAGTGGAGAAAGGACCCAGGGGGTCACCAGGGGCAACTGGCAAACCATATGAGTGTGTCCTAATTGAAGATGTTTCCCTTCCCCCGTGGGTACCTCTCATTTACCTCTCTAGGGGCAGATACTAATTTTCACACCCATGGGGGGCTTGTGAGAGGAAATTATTTCAATTACTTGCCTCGTATCTTTCTGACTGTTCCAAAACCCTCTATGTCCTCATCCCTTCCTTCCACAACCCTGCCTCAGTTACCCACCAACAAATATGCACACATAGCTCTCAGTCGGGGCCCTGCATTTAAAAGACAGTTCCCCCAGAAACAGTCTGAATGGACCCCACAACCCCCACACCCAGGCCACTGCCCCAAGAGCATTCTCATCATCTGAGGGTAGGGCCAGAACAGGTACCTCAAACACAGCAGGGCTGTACTGGCAGAAGATGCTCCCTCATTGGTCTTGGCAAAAAAAAAAGTAAATAAACAAACAGAAATAAACCACACACACACACACACACACACACACATCTCCAAAGAAAATATCCCTACAGAAATTTTTTCCAAAAGCTGACCAAATATATGAAAATTTTAACTGAATGCCCCATTATTTAAATAGATGTGTATATCCCTTCCTCCATCCCATCCATTCATTCATTTACTTAACTTATACCCATTTCGAGCATACTGTATGCCACACAGTGTTATACACATTAGCAATTCAGCAGGGAAGGAACCTAACTCCCCCCTGTGGAGCTGGCATTCTGGTAGGGTAAGATAAAAAATAAACACATAAATGGACATTTCAGGTTGTCATAAGGAACTGAAAGAAAAAGTGAGCAGGAGGATAGAAAGTCATGGAGCTTGGGAATGATGTTTTAGTCAGGCAGTCAGGGAAGCACTAATGGAGAAAGTGAGCAGGCAGCCAAAAGCAGCAAAGCATGAGCCAGAAAGATATCTGAGGGAAGAACACCCCAGGCAGAGGGGAGAGCAAGTGCAAATGTCCTGGGGTGGCAGCATGCTTGGCCCATCCAAGGAGCAGCAAGGAGCCCGGTGTGGCTGGAGTAGAAGAAACAAAGAGGAAGCAGGAACACAGAAGATGGGGCCCAATGGGGAAGCTCAGAGTGAGACCGGCAGACTCTGGCATGGTGCATGGTGTGACTAGAGGAGAGATGCATCTGACTAATGGTATAGAAAGATCCCTTTGGCTGCTTTGGGGGAAGAGATTGAGCAAATGGTCAGGGGCAGAAACAAGGAGCCCAGTTCTGAGGCAACTACAGTAATTCAGGCAAAAGGTGATGGTACCAGGACAAGGTGGTAACAGTAGAGGTGGCAGAAGAATAAAACTTCTGGGTATATTAAGAAGAGAGCTGCAGGATTTTGCTGGATTGGGTTGGCTGGTTGCCATTGGTCCTGAAACTTCTCATAAAGGAGTGGACCTAGCAGTAAGTTCAGAGGGGCATAAATGTATCAGAATTGGAGGCTTCTTGAACTCTGGCCCTGAGGCAAAGGGCAAAGGCCCTATTAACTAAGCACCTATCATATGCTAGGTGCAGCCTTAGGTACTTTCATAGGAACTTCTGCTTTACAAGTCTTTGTAGTAGGTTTGACTATTTCCACTTCATGGATAAGGACAGGGATAGAAATCTGCGAGGCCTCAGAGCCCTGAGTCTCTTACTCTGAGCCCGTTATGGAGGGACAGCCCCTGGTGGTGTGCACAGCAGAGTGGCTCTGTGAGGCTCTACTGGCTCAGCACGGGCAGGCACCGGAGTGAGGGAGCTCTGACACCCTCCCTGGCTGCCGCAGCTTCTCATCAGAGCTCCAGGGCGGAGCTGCAAGTCCCAGGCCTGACCCAGCACCAAGCTTCTGTCTGCAAGGGAATCCAGGATGCAACTCTTGGGGCTGCAGCTGCCAGTGGCAGGAAAGCTGAGTGGGGACAAGTAAGAGACCCCCAGTGACCTATCCAAGCCCCAGGTCCAGCTTTCTTGAGACAACAGGGAGGGTGCCACCTGGGCGTTGCCCACAGCCCATGTAGTCAAAGCCCCCTGAATTCAGAGTTGCCACATGTTGATCTCCACACCCCAAAATTTTCAGCCAGCCATCTTGGGAGGAGCCCCGAGGTCACAGTCTCTGGGCCAGCCAGAGCTGTTTGGAGGAAATAGGCCCAGGCAACCCGAGTGCACCTGCACTGGGCGTAGTGTATTTCTCCTCTGGTTGCCAGAGCAACGGGAACAACAGTGACTGCAGAAACCCCCTAAACACCACAGCCCAGGCTGACCCTGACCTATGGGGAGCCAGACTTTGCATCTCGGTCCTTCCCTTTTCTTCCACCCACCTAAAAGTATCTGCTCTGAAATCAAGAACTTACCCAATCCTCGTAATGAGCTGAAACTGCTCTCAACACTTGAGCCGCTGAGCTCTTCCTGGCATGCCTAGGATTCTCTGATCCCCAGCTCCCCAGGGAGAGGGTGTGAAGCCTGGATCCAGGCTTGGAGCAGCTGGTCCATCTGGGGAGAGAGCCCTGGAGGCTCTTCCTCGGAACCACTGCACTGGCTACTTTACTCCAAACCCACGTAAAGTGAGCAGTTTCCCAAGGTGTGGCCATGGCTGCTGACCCCAGGTTTTGTGCTCTGACACAGATGGGTCTGCCTACTGCCCTTATTAACAAATCCCGTCTCATGAGAGGCGCTGGGGTTGTAGGTTCAGCCCTTCTTGAGAGGATTAATGTCCTCATCCCATGAGAGGAAGGACCCACTTAGAAAGGACAAGTGATTTATGGTAATTTAGGACAAAAACCGATGGCCGGGAAACAGACAACTTGTCCTGCCCATGAATTCACAAATGGACATGATGAGTCAGAGACTCACTTGCTCTGAAGCAAAGCACACAGCCCCAGCCTCGAAACCGTAGTGTACAAGGCACTTGGCGAGCTCATGTTTTCTCTCTCAGGCTGCTGGTCACATTGCATCAAGAGGAGACAGGGCACCAGGGTACTTCCCTCTGTTCTGTTAGAATCCACCACGGGAATTATCCTTGAGGGTGAGGGAGGAAGGCACCTTTATGCTGTCTTTCATTCTCTCCGAAATCCCATAGTTAGATGTAGCATTTCTCAAACATTACAAATAAGAAAATCCAACTTCAGAGAGGTTAAGTGACTTGCCTGATATTACACATTAAGCAAGTAGCAGGCTCAGGACTTGAATCCAGATTTCCTATTCTACACTGTACTCCAGTGGCTGATTGAAAGATTGGAATAAGAGGCTTTGTTTCTCGATTATTCCACACAATAAATCGAGGCATATATACCAAGCCCTATCTTTTCAATTCTTTTTTTTTTAGCTCGTTCTATAATGTGCTCTGTATTTTAGTAGGTACTCAGATGGATGACAAAATAAAAGAATTTTCACTAAAAATCAACTTTCAGTTTCCATTCTGCTTGCAAATTATTTCAGAGAGCATCTTCTATGTACAAAACGCTTTGGTCAATACAATGCCATATGGCACACAGTTCCTCTCCTCATCAAACTTTCAATGGGGCTGGGAAGATGAGACACAGACCCAAGTAAGTGCCATACAAAGCAGATAAGATCTATGCCCTGAAAATAGTGCCCTGAGGGCTAGGTCCTAGCCGCTCAGGGATCCAAGGGCTGAGACATCACTTCTGTTTGGTATAATCATGGAATGCTTCCTGAATGGGTAACTTTGAAACTGGGCCTTAATTATCACATGGGATTTTAATAGAGAGATTGAGGACTTTAGCTTTCTAAAAACACCCATTTTGTTCTTATATTTACATTTTATATCCCCCTCAACAATTTTTTATATAAATAAAAATGCGAATAATATTTACAATATCATTCTGCTATCTGTTCCTTGACAAGGAGCATCTCCAAGGAGACCAGGAGGTGGGGGAAAAAGGACAGTGTCCAAGAAATAGAACCCAACAGCCTGGCTCATCTATATTGCTTAAGCTTATGCAAAAATGGGTGACAGCCTTCCTGTACATCATGCCACACTCTCTTCCCTCACTATCTGCAGCAGCCAGCAAAATGCTTGGTGCTATTGTGGGGAGCTGTGTTCGTTCCTGTTTCTCATTCTCCATTCAGAAATCAGAAGAGCACTCATTTCCTATGATAGAACAAAATAGGCCTTATGCGTACAGGTGGTTCCAGGATCATTTCCCCCCAAGAATGAGGTTTTCCTTCCATCTTCTATGACTTTGAAACTCTGACCCTTTTTCTTTCATTTTTATCCTATATCTGTCTTTAACAGTGCAGATGACCGTTTAAACCACAAAACCAGTTCGCCACGCTGGGGGAAACCTTAGGGTGCCAACCAAACACGGAAAATGTCTGGTTTGTGCTTAGTTCCTTCTACCAGAAAAGCCCTTCTTCAGCTCTCCATTCCACCTAGTTACCGTCTACCCAGACCTCAAACCCCAGCTCAAAGGGTACCCTTTCAGGGAAGCCATTCCCCTCCACATGACTGTATCTAGGTAAGATTTCCCTGTGACATAATCTCATTTTAACTCTTCCTCTTAGTTTGTAGTTACATGTTAGTATGTATCTCCTATATCAGATCTTAACATCCACAAAAGCAGGTATCACCTGGGATTAGCATTCCATCTGACACATGGAAGGTGCTCCACAAATAATTGTGGACCTAACCATGGAGAGACAGCCTGATGTAGCAATAACTGGAGTCAGAGAGAGGTTGGCTGGAATGCCAGTTCCAACACTTGCTATTTGGATGATTAATTATACTTCCTGCGTCTCAGCTTCCCCTTCTGTGAAATGAGGATCAAAATATCTATTTCACAAGATTATTATGAGAAAAATACAGATAAGAGGATCTAGCTGGTACTTTGTGAGTGCTCATTCAGTAATATGAACTTTTCACTTTTTTTGTCACCTGGAGGCTCACCATGGCTCTCAGGGTGCCTTTGACTTTGACCTTCAGGACACACAGACCTTCCTTCATAAATCCACCCTAGAAGACCACCCTAGGATTCAAGATTGGAAATGCACTCTGGGGCTATCTGAGTCAAGAGATTCCATTCATCCTCTGTGTCTGTCAGGACTCTAAGCTGCAAGCCACAGAAACCAACTCTTGTTCATTTAATCAGAAAAGGAAGTTATGAAAAGCAAATTGGAAGCTCAGAGTTCTTAAGATGATGTGGAGCTAGGCTCAGAGACTCTCCACCAAGAACAATGCCACAAATCAGGCCACAGGGTTGGTCCACTGTTGCCATCACTACTGGGCACAGACCCTGCAACTGGTACTATGTGCACAGCCAGCACTGGATGCTGGTTATGGAACCACAGACCCTGTTGCCTCTAGAAACTAAATATAGTATCATTGATGTCCCATCTCACCAGAATAGGGTCCAATAGGAACTTTTCTCAGAGCCTAAGTCTAGGAAAGACAGTTCTGCTTCGTGGAGCCCAAGTCAACATGCCCCAAACCTAGCTGCCAAATCTGCTAAGAAAACATGAGCCTGCTGTGTTCAGCTTCTCTACAAGAGAAGATACTGCCTCATCAGGTTGGGAATTCCACCCAGAAGGAGAGAGGCTCAGTCGCTGGGCATCCAAAAGGAATGCCAATTGCATGAAACTGGGTTTCTCCACACCCAACTCTCGCTAGCCTCATGGAGTAAGCCCCCTACCTAACTGCTCCCCACATACAAGCATTTTCTAGGTGACTCCTTCTTGCCCCATATCCCTGTTGATCTCAAATATTTCCATTTTCTTAACTCCTTCCTTATCCACTTACATCAGTTCTCCCCCTCCCAAGTCATCTACCTGCATTTTACATGTATGGAACCCATAGTTAATCCATCCCAAAGCTCAACTCACTAAAGTTCAACTTATTTTAGAGTTACTCATCCTATGGAGAATGAAAGCAATTTAACATTTACATGGAATTTTAGAGAAGAGTTCCTTCTCTCATTTGGCCACCAGTGCCAATGCCTGAAACAGCCAATCTCAGCGAACATTATGCTCTTAACAGAGTACTCAAAAAAAAAGTATTCTATGGGAAAATGAATTTGAAAGACGTTCCCCTATGAGTGTCACAATGCACATTAACCACTTAAATGTTCTGACAATTTGTGAAGTAAAAAAACCTGTTAAACTTTTCAACCTAACACTTATGAAGCTTATTTGACTACAAACCACCATCCCATTTTTTATTCTTGTCCTCATAACACCATTTCACATAAACAATATGCTGTAATAGAGATTGCTCAGAAGATTCCTCATGCTACCTTCTTCTCGTCTGTACTGCCTCCTTAAATTAAATTATCCCATAGTAAATGAATCTTAACTGGGTTTAGAGAAGAGGAACAGGGGCGATGGGGGGAGGCATACCACCGGATCCTTCCTACTCAGAGTGGGGTCCATGTACCAGCCGTATCAGCATAACCTGGGAGCTTGAAAACTGAAGGATCTCAGGCCCCACCCCAGACTCAAGAAACCAGAATATATATTTTAACAAGATCCCCAGGAGATTCCTATGCACAGTGAAGTTTCATCCATACAGGCATAAATAGGTTCTACACCTACAAACTCTAATTCCAGGTAATGAACATTTAGGGATTCAACTCACACCCAAATTCCCTTAATAAAAGTGTCTATACCCCCAAGGGATTTGGTTCCTACCTTTAGGATTTTTACATTTACAGAGCTCAAATTTCTTTCACAGAGCAGGCCTACACCCTTTGGTATTCCAGGACTTTAAGGAAATCTTGGCATTTTGTGGTTTAGCCAGAGAAGCTGAGCTGATTTCTATAATCTTCTTTAAAACATCCTGTGGGGTCCCCTGGCCCCCAGCACTGACAGATGTCATCCACATCATCTCCCCACACACAAGAGGGGTACTATTGTAACTAGCTGCAGACCAGGTAGCATTGAGAAATCCAATCATGCAGGGTACAAAAGGAATTTTAAAAACAGCACTTAGTTTTCTGCAAAAACTAGAGTCTCTCAAGCACTAGTGTTGTGTTAATATATGGGTGATTTTAAAAAATGTAAACTGTAAATAAAACCAATTTTGACATCTGGACCCCAGCCTGCCTGCCACCTCATTTACCTACCTTAGGTTACCAAAGGCCTTACTAGCTCCCATAATGTCCTGCTTTGCAGGGGAGGATTTCAAGGGATCTGGAGTAAGCAGTAGTAGATTCAGATATGGGCCCCGCTACTCACTATTTCAGTGGCAGCAACCATTTTGCTGTATCTCTCTT
Organism: Hipposideros armiger; assembly: GCF_001890085.2. Taxonomy (NCBI): domain Eukaryota; kingdom Metazoa; phylum Chordata; class Mammalia; order Chiroptera; family Hipposideridae; genus Hipposideros; species Hipposideros armiger. The sequence continues at coordinate 351,989 of NW_017731472.1, forward strand.
AGCTGTGGATTCCTCCTTGTAAAATGGGGCTATGAGGACCAGCTTCACAGAGCTGTTGTAATGAGGACTCCATCAGGTACGTATGAGGGGCACCAGCACAGAAGCTTGCTATTGACAAGAGCTCCAACCATATTAGACGCTCCCATGCCCTCTCTCCAAGCCCACTCACAATGTCAGCTCAGGACTTCCCTGCCCGCAGGCCTCCAGCCTGAGGCAACCACCCTCCTAGCCCTGCAAGCTGTGGAAATGATGGCCTGGATCCTCCCTCACTCTCCAACCACCTTGCCTTTACCCTCCCACTTACCACAGACCACAAGCTCCGCAGGCTGCCAGGAGATTTAGCAAATTTCTTTCTCCACCACCCTAGCAGCCCAGCTGGGTCTCACCTAACCTGCAAAAGCCTTGGGGAAGGAGGCAAAGGAAGCGACCTTGGGAGGAAATAGAATAGGGGGCATTGGCAAAGTCCTTCCTCCACAGCCCTACAATCTGGGGTTTATCCCCTCTGCTTCTGAGAATGAAACAACAGGAAAATTCACCATGTTTTCCTCTTAAGCCATGGGAGTTAATGAACCTGCTTTCGTCTATTTAAACTTGGAGCTTAGTACAAGTTGATTCTTCTAACCAATTATTAAACATAGCTACAGAATCAATCGTTGGGGGTGTGGGGGAGATATTGTGATTTATAATAAATATATATTTGGTCTTTGACCTGGCTTCTGGCACAGAGCTCCTAAAACGCTTGAAACTTCCTAGGTGAAGAGAGCTATAAAGTTGTCTTTTGTTATGTTAATGAGGTATCATTTGGGCCTCACCTAAGAAAGGGGTTTGGTTGCTGGGAGAGCCAACCACATGACCTCTGGGTAAGGGAGAGGGACTGGAGACTGAGGTCAATCACCATTGGCCAATGACTTAAGTCAATCATGCCTATGTAATGAAGCCACCATAAAAACGAAAAGGATAAGAGTTCAGAGAGATTTCAGGTTGGTGAAAAAGTAGAGATTCAGACAAAGCTCCGCACCCTTCCCACATTCCTTGCCCTATGCATCTCTTCTTTCTATTTCTCTGAGTTCTGTGAGCTGCTTGAGCAAAATAATTGAATGCAAGGTAGGGTCATTGGGACCTCCAACCTGTAGATAGTCTGTCAGTAAGAAGCACTGGTAATATTCTGGGCTTGAGAATGGTGACTGAAGTGTTGAGGGATGGGGGAACTGGTAGGAGGCAGTCATGTAGGACTGAGCCCTAAACCAGTGGGATCTGATGCTATCTCCAGGTAGATAATGTTAAAATTGAGTTGAATTCTAGGACACTCTGCCGGTGTCTGAGAATTGCTTGGTGGCATGGGAACCCCACTTCCCCATGCCTCTGAACACACACTCACACATTGGAAGTTGGAATCATTTTAGGGGGATGAAAAGGAATATTATTTGTAAGTCAACCACCCCTTACAGGGAAGAGACAAACATATGACCATTGGATAACCAGATTTTAAGTGACATGTGGACTGAGGTAGAAAAAGATCCCAGGCCATCGAATGATGGCCTCGTTGTCAGTATTTGTGGCCTTATTGTCAGTACTAAAGAAACACTATTGTTAATCATCCCAGATATGAGTGTTTCTCAGATAACTTGTCCTGTGGACTAAGCGCACATTCATTAACAATACTAACAAGGTGAAGATGATTGGTGTTACTAAACAACAAGTCATACATTTCGATGCACTGAGTAGGAAAAATGCACAATAAGACTTCTTATGAAATATGCCCTACAAATGACTGACTGTGTTTTAAATAATCAACAAAATTATTTTTAAAATTCAGCAACAGTTCTCAGTTTCTTGAAGTACTTGAAGGACACCCAATTTCTACATTCAAAGCTGAGGATGTCATCAAAAGATTTAATGTAGGTCCCAGACAGGGAACCTACCCATAGCTGCATCTCATTGAGAGACTCAAAGTGCGGCTCATGGACTAGAAAGGTTGACATCACCGGGAACTTTTTAGAAATGCAGTCTCAGGCCCCATCTTAGAGGTACAGAATCAGAATCTGCATTTTAATAAGATATGTGGGGAATCCAGGCATTCATTACAGTTTGAGAACAGCTGTTTTAGAACATCAGAAATTTCAGGAGTTATTGCATAAGTTACCCTCTGGGGGCATTCAGGGAAAGGCAGATTCATTCTGCCACAGCCATAAAACAAGTATAAAGGGACAGTGCTTTTTATGGCATTACTCATCAGGGCAGGAAAACGGCACCTTTATGCAGAGACCCCCTGACACACTCCTACTTAGATAAATTAATGTTCCCTACTCAGTAGTGAACGCTTGAGGGAGGAACAATCAATTCACATGCCAGTGTACATGACCTCTACAAGAAGCCTACAGTTCTGTTCCAGGGCTCACAGGCCTGTGAGGTAACCTCGTCCTGTTTTTGTTCTTTATGGCCACTCATTAACCTTCAGCCAGCAGCCATATCATAACATGGATGTGCTGAAAAATGCAATGATAACAGATTGTGCAACCCTGGTGAAATGGAAGCATGTGATGAAAGAAGAGGAGGGGAGAAGGAATGGTATTTTGCAACTTCTAGAGGAATCATGACCAGTACAATGTGTGGAGTTTCAGGCTTGAGGTAGACAGGAGGGAAAGTAGAAAGGGGTTAACAACAAAAGGTGGTCTCTGGCTTTCATTGAATAAATTCAAATGTGTTCTTAAGGCTCTCTGAATTTCTGAAAATTTCTGACAATTTATAATTACAGTGTTTGATGAAATAGTTTAAAACAAGCAGAAGGATGACCATACCAGAACATTTTTATCAGTTTTAAAAATATATCCAAAGTTTATGTGCAACACATAAAAATAGACATATTTATTTATAATATGAAGCAGACCAGCTCGATCCATGTCACCTCCATCTGTGCTTCTTTGTCCTGCATCCAAAAACAGCCAGAAAAGTGATAATAGTCAACTGAATTAGCATCTTTTCACAGTGAGAAAGATAGCTAAGCTTCACAGAAAACTGGGAAAAGATTGAAAAGTCCCTTTTAGAAAGGCCAAAGATGATTTCTTACTTTTCATGGAGTCCATTTACACAGGGAAAAGGACTTTAAGGCATAAGATTGCCAATCCGTGGTACTTATCCAAATTTTATCTCCCATAGGTACTCACGTGTCTTCCACTTCAAAATCCGTTCCCTAAATTTCCAGAAGAAAATTCAGTTCTCCAATTCTGCCTCATCCCCACAGGAAGAAAAAGCGGCCTCCTAGGGCAGCAGCCCTGAAAGGCTCCTGACTTGCAGAAGAGGAATGGAACAATGTATAGTGATATATACCATCTGTATGGAACTTCTCTTTATACAGGTCATTAACATGCATCATCTCAAGTTTCTGAAGAGGTATGAATTGTGTTTAATTAAAGCCTGAGTGATAGAAGTAGATAGAAAGTTATTTTGAGGTTATTCACACATCTCAGCGGCTCTTATCAAGCTTTCAGAGCTCTATTCTAAAAAGTTAGGGGGTGGTAGGAGGCAATTATGTCTCTTCTGTAGCAGCTGCCAGAGATTACTGCTGTCAGAGTAATTATCACCAAATAATTGTCCCCTTTCTTTCCTGCTGAAGGGGCAGAATGGGAACAGAGACTCCTCTGAAACAGATTTTGTACTTGCTGAATACAAGTTGGATAGCTCAGGTCAGTGGGCACCCACTGAAGGATTTCAGTGTCATGCCTGTTGACCTTAGAGAAAAATTAAAATTCATCTTATACAAAAGCGGAAACCATTAAATGTCACGTGCTTGAGGGTATTCCAGATTTCTTAAAGTTCAGCAACTGTGGTTTCAGACAAGGATAAGTGCTTATTTTAGCCTAAAATAAATTCTCCTCTGCTGAGGATGATTCCAGAAGATGGGGACAAGAGACAAGTACCTTTGAGACAAGTGCCTGGCATATCTCTACAGTGGTAGTTGTGAAAAGAGAGTGCTAACAACCCCTAATCCCTTCCCTGCCTTTTCGACATTCACAGGGAGGTCATTAAAATTGTTTAGTTGGCTGGTTTCTGGAGCAGTCACGAAGTCCAGATTCTCTAAGGGAGTCCTCCAAGTTGTCATAGGACTGAAGGCAAGGTAGACTACAATGTGAATGAAGTGTTCTTCAAATTCTATAGTGTCATACTTCAGGCTGCTGTCTACCCAGGAATGCCCTAGACTGCTGGGAAATGAAACGTTGCATATAAACAAATAGTAATGGACAATTCTATGCAAGGTGGCGGACAAGAAAGGTAAAATGTGTTATCATCAGAATCCTTAAAGACTTGTAATGCAAACGTGGGTAGGTGGCCATCTGTTTATTCTCTCATTGAAGTGCTTTAATTTTAACCAATAAGCCTGCATAATTGCTTGATGTGCACAGACTTTGTGCTAGGGGCTGAGGAAGCAGGGAAGAGCCTAAAGTATCCAAGACAAACTCTCTGCCTTCTATGGGTTCACAGTGCAAAACTCCTCATTCATTTCTGAAGGAAGCAGAATGATAATGAGACTTCTGAGTTAGAAGCATCACATAATCAGTTTGAGATTTGGCTTTACCACTTGCTAGCTATTGACCTTCGGCAGGTCACTGGTCTCTCTGTGCCTCAGTTTCTTCCTGTGTCAACTGAGGATAATGATACGCTAGCAACCTCTCCTACGGGATTGTTGTGAAGACTAAATGAAATTAAACATGGAAAATCTCTTAATAAATTGCAGAGCATTATGCAAATATGATCATTATTATAATTATGTGCCATGGTGAAAGAGCTATTAGATTCCTAAAAACAATGGCACCTACTACCTAAATAATAACCGTATTCAGCAACTCCCTTTTCCTACTACCCCTAAAAATCTGCACGTGAGAACAGCAGGTCTGCTTTCTGTCAAAGACAAGGGTGTATTAAAAACATTTGTGTAGCCCTAGTGCCAAGAGCATAATAGATGCTCAAAAAAAAAATGCTAAAAAAAACAGAATGGCTATGTGGCTCCACATTCAGATTAGAGAAAAGGGCACTAAAGGGGCTACTCTGGCTACTGCTGGGCTCAGAACCAGACATTTTAAAGGTCACAATTCATCAACTTATCTTCTTAGGTAACCATGCAAATATGTCGGTAGTTACGGTAAACTCAAAATTGTTTACCATAGACCAACCATAAGCAGTTCCTCTCCCTCCTCTTTCACCACCACAAGGCTTCTTGTTAGGAGCTTTGATCATTGCTAATGTTTCACCTGGACTATAAAATCATAGTAGTGTGCAGAAAGTATTTGAGGAAACTATGAAACCGTGAATTCTTGGATAATTGGAAGCCAACTTCAAAAGTATGAAGTTTGAGTTGGAAAAGGATCCAGTGTAAGAGTCTAGATTATGTAGAACCCATCACAAAGGCCCAAAGTGCACATCAACCTGTGGGGCACTGATTTTTGAAGAAGAGGATAATGAGTGCAGCTGTTGTTAACATAGTTCCATTTTTGACCTTTGGACAAATATCTTAAATTCTTTCATCTACTTTTTCCAACTCTATAAAATGTATGCACCACCTTTCTCAATACAGTATAAACACCGCAACAAAAATGTCCTACAGGCCATGAAAAAGGGGGAGGGGATAAAAAGAAAGATCATATTAGTTCGTTTAGGCCAATACTGAAATTGACCAGGAGGAAGGTTGGCCTGGAGGAATGATTCCAGAGCCTGGTTGGGGGCAGTAAGAAGCTGGCCCAGGATGTAATCCCCTACATGGAACTGTGAAATATATACCTCTACTTATGGGATTGAGCTCAGAATAGACCAAGCATTCTTTATAAGTCTGTCCACCCTCCTATGTCCAACCAAGGAGTTACATGTATGAAAGGATCAACTATGAACCACTTGTTCTCTGCCCAGCCATCTTAGCACGAAAATTTATGACAGGATCTGAGCAGAACTCCTGAAGTGCACAAAGCTGAGGCATGGGTGTGGGTCAGGCTAAACACCTGACCCACACAGGCCCCTCACTCTCCTTACTCAAGCCAAGTTTTCCTTTTTCTTTCTGACACTCTTCACAGGGCAGAGTGTTGGGAAATGGCTTTTAAAAAGGAAATGCTATCTTGAAACCAAAGATATTCATTCATTTAGACTTGAACAAAGGTGGTTGTTTGGTGGTAGGGGTGGGGATACAGAAATAGAAATAGCATAGGAGAAGGAAAAGGAGGCATATAAATGGAACTTAAGTCTGATTCCAAATCTGAAAAAATTTTTCAGAAAGATTCTCACATCCTCATATCTATGAGGCCAAGTCAATAAAATGCATTTAATCCAAACTCTGCCCTATAGAACATGACCACGTAAGCAGCCCCTCCTGGCCAGTCCCTGAATCCAGCCTCTCCAGACCCAGCTGTCTTACCTTGGATCACAGAATTCCAGGAACTATTCAGGATGGCCTGACATCCCCCTTGTTTTACAGGTGAGGAAACAGGCGAATGGTAAAGTTAAATCGCACAAGTGCCCAGAGCTGGTGAGTTAGAGCTGAGATCTTCCAATACCTTTCACCTACTCCTGTAGATGAAAATTACTGGATAGTGATTTTACTTTATTTTTGTCCCGTGAGTGACCCAGCTTCATTTTCAAATGAAACCTCTTCTCCAGGTACCAAGTTGTCAAACCCAGGGAAAGATTTACCATTATTTTTCAAATCTGTGTTTTCAAAACAGTACTTGCATTATAGCACATGTCACAGAATACCTTTAAATGGATCCCAGGAATTTCTAACCAAATAAAGACCATTCACAAAAGGACACGTGCACATAGCAGATTCCTTGCATTACCTGCTGGCCTTCTCCCTTCTTTTTATCACAGGCCCCCTGGCTCTGTGAGACTGCCATGCCCAGTCACAAGACTAAGCATGTGCTAAGACTTTGTTTGTGTTAACAGATATGTAGAACACTAGTTTCACCCAGTGTTTTGCTCTGGGTTTCAGTTGAGGTAGGACACACACACACACACACACACACACACACACACACACACACTTTTATCAAGAAATGACTATACGAGTAAAGCAGCTAAAACCAGACAAGGTCGGGATCAGTGGGCTTAAAATCCAAGCCTAATACTGTGCTCCTGATGGGCTGCATTGGCACAAAGCTCTGGTTCATCTCCTACTCCCATCTGCCCCCCACTCTCTTAGATCCCACCCAGATATGGCCCAACTGCCCCTAACCAATGCAGGCTCCAAACCCTCCCATGCCAGGTGATCAACGCCTTGTCTTCACCCCTCTCCTAGAGATTTCTCTCGCTGTGAGTCTGGAAGCTCTTTCTTTCACAACATCATATTCTTCCTGTAATCATTTGGTCTGTTTCACAAATGGGGTCCTAGTTCTCAGTGAGTTTCTTCACCTTGCGATCTAAACTTGCACATTTACTTGTCTACGTTCTATAAAGGCATCAGCTCCATTTCCTGGCTAGAAGCAGAATTCCACTCTCCCTCTGTTTGAAAGCTCTAGGCTCACCCACAGAATCCAGCTTTATTTCTTATGTGCCTCTCCAGCTCATTCATTCGAAGCAGAGATGACAGGTTCTGTTCATTGTTCCTCATGCTCATTGTTGGCCTAGTCATCATCTTTAACGCTTTGTAATTTTTAAGGGTCTTTGCTTGGGTTCCCCTGTGGGGCTTCTCTAAGGCAAGGATTTGGGTCAAGTAGATTAGTTGGCTGTTGATCCCAGGAAAGCACAGTGAGGGAAGAAAGGAAAGTGAGTAAAGAGTATGCTAAGAAGCTGTGGGTAATAAGGCTTCCTGCTGTAGGAAGCCCTCTAAGAGACAAGGTAGAACTCCACAGAAAAAGAGCAAGAAAGCTGGGTTATTTCTGCAGCCAGGCCTGTCCCTCCTTAGCCAAGGGTTGCTCCTCTGGCAATAATTCCCAGGCATTTACAGCCTAACCTATGTGTTTCTAAGATCACATCCCTGGCTGGAGAATGCCCTCAGGCAGAGGGAAACAGGAGGTTATCCATTTGTACACCAGCTGTCTACAGCTGGACCCTGGGGCACCTGCGATAAAGATGGCTGTTGCTACTAAGAGTCCTCCCTCTCTGGGTGGCCTTTCAGGTTTCAATTTAATTTAACATGAATGCCTACCATAATGTGCTAGACCACACTCAGGTATTTTCGTATTTTATTTATCTTTTTCAGCTGAGCCATCTTGCCACCTGTTGACTGCTCAGCTGCTGCTCAGCTCGGGCCAGGACTCGAACTGCTGTTGCTCAGAACTCAAACTCTTGAGTGAGCTCTTAACCAACTGAGCCACTCGGCCGGCCCTACACTCAGGTAAATACCAAGATGTATAAGACATAGTTCTGCCCCACCTAGAACTTTAGATCTGATGTAGGAGACCAACAAAAATAAAAGTCACTGTAGAATAAAGTAGAATATGAGAAATGCTATATTAGAGTCACATACTATGAGAGCTAGAGAAAGATTACATTAATTTTGACTACAGGGAAAAGGCTATCAGTGCAGTTTTCCAAAGCCAAAATATTTTAAACTTATACTAAATCAACAAACATCCAATTCCCACAAAAAGCAAGAGAAGAAATATTATTCACAGGGCCCTAATGCCAGAAAACAGCAAGAAAATTAGAACCATTTTATCTCAACTCATAGAAGGAAATAAGTCACATATTTCAATATCATCCAGTCTGATAGATGCAACATTTAAAATGAAATCACAAGAGCAAGATATTCCTTCTGCTCCATATTTAATTTTACATTTTGATTCTGTTCTCATTTGTAAAAATGAGTTATTAATAGTCTTTGTGAGGCTCCCTAACTCAACAAGTGGGACCTTCTCTTGTTTCCCCTGCAATAGGCAGCTACTTTCCATGTCCCTGCATTTGACGGGCAACTTTGGAATGAGGCCGAACAAGGTGAAGGAAGTGGATGACTTTAGCATGAAAGACAAGAGCTGGGGAGAAGTCTAGGGGTGGGGAGTGGGGGAGTAGAAAGCAGATGGATGAGTCAGCCCACATTCATGGAAAGCTAGGGTTTTGTTGGGAAAATCTCAAGTTTTCATTTTGTGGTGTTTGGGAGCTTAATTCCCAGCTTCTAATTGAATGTATAAACTGTAATCACAAAGGTATTTCACAATGTTTTCCTTAGATCTGGAAATGGTTCCATAAACCGCTTTTAAATGGGGGAAGAAGGGAGAGGTGTGGAGAAGGAGCCGGAGGAGAGATGAGCATCTTGGGCTTCAGAAAGCTGCCAGCTGACTAGGTGCTGGCAATTCCACACCCCAATTCCAATATTGGAGGACTGTAGATAGAGAAAAACGGAAATGGAGGTTTGGGGTGGGGCTTTCTTGTTCTTTTCTCCCAGGTACTGCTTTCCTGACTCTTCTGGCCTCCCTGCTCCAAAACCAGAGACTTGGATATGCAGCCGGCAGTTTGGGAACAGAGCAGGAAACAGCAATCATATCCTCAAGTCACAATTCCACTTCTATGTGGCCATGCCCCAAAGAACAAGAAAGCCCCACCCCAAACCTCCATTGGTTGTGATCTCAGAAAGAAGACGTTGATGGACAATAGGGAGGACAGGGTTGTATGGCTCTGTGGGAAAATGGCAGACTTAAACTGCCATCTCCTGCTATTACTCCTTCAGCTGTCAGCTGAGAACATGGAGGGAGATATTTCTTGGGCTTCTCTCATCCCCCACAGAATGACTCAACAACGCTATTATGCCCAAACCAGCCACAACCCAACAACTATACTGCCAAACAGGAGATTTTTTTCAAATACTATCATGTACTGGCCAGAAGTGTCAAGGTCCTGGGAAGGAAGGATTGTATGTTTTCTGGAGGGCAGAAGAATCCCATATTTGAAAGTCCAAGTCAGAGAAAGATTGGGGGTCTTGAGCACTTCCCCAGGGTTGCTCTGTGACTTGGCTGCCCACTGCTGCTTAACAACCACAACAGAATAATCCCTTAGAGAAACAAGATCTAAATCATGTGAGCTTGGTTGGTCCCCCAAACCAAAAAATTCTAGATTAATGGAGTTTGATATCCATGCCTGCTCTATCTCCTTATGTGTGTTCTCAAAACATTTTATGGTGAAGAGTAGGAATGAAAATAATAATGCATGAGTTTTGAGGGCCGGTAATGGGCCAACTGCTTCAAAGTCCTTACTTTGTACCACAACAACCCTGGAAGGTAAGTATTATCATCTCCATTTTATAGATTGGCTCAAGAGATCAAGATTAAGGAACTTGCCCCAAATCATATAGCTCACAAGTGGTAGAGCCAGCTCTGAAGCGAGCTCTGACTAGCTGCAAAGCCTGTGCTTTTTCTATTCTAACATACCATTGTTTCCCTGGCTTAGAGCATACTCTATCAAATATTGGGACAGTGATATCTGGGAAGTGGTGGCAAGGGTGATTGTCAGGCAGACCTGACTCTGGTTCCTTACTGTGCCATGGAAATTGGGCCCCTCTAGGACTCAGTTTCCTCATTTGTAAAATGAAAAAAGAAAATATTACTACTTACTTGACAGGGTTGTTAAAGGGACTAAATAAGATATTGTTTGCAAAACACTTAACATACTGTCTGCAACATAGTCATAATTGATAAATGTTGATGATTATTGTTTTTAGTGCCTGGATTCAGAGCTCCCCAAAAGGACTTTTATTTAACTTGAGTACACAGAACTGAACTAATTATAATCTTTGGTTTATGACACATTCTTATCATGAACTCATGTATGGTGCTTTTTATTAATTAGTGTATTTATTTTATGCTAAATACCCACAAAACTACCACTCAACATGAGACTATACCTTTAACAATAACTTGTACCCCTTGTGTATGCAAGGGGCTTCAGTTATATAATATGCATACTTGCTTATACCCATACCTATATTTTAAATATATTAGCGTATTGAATGTACTAAATGTTCTTTGAATAAATGAAAAAAAAATCAATACATGCAATATTTCTTCAATGATCTCTGGTACAATGTTTCAGAATGTTGAGACTGAAAGCTTTTAGTTTTATTGGGCTGAGGGACCAGACAATAGCCACCACACTCCAAAAGAGATGTGACACTGCAAAATAGGGTTTGCAAATGCAGTACCTACAAACAAGTTTTTAAAAATAATTAGCCACTCACCCCATTAAGAGCACACCCTACTAAATTAAAAGGTGAATGGGTATTTCAGAGAGGAGTTCGGTAGAGAACTATGGGTGTGCTATGAGTCTCGCCTCCTCTCCCATGAGGGATGTGTCCTGGTGTGTTTTCCTTATCTGAGGTCAAGAGAAGGGGCATAACTTATCCCCTCTAAAAGACTGATACATGTGGCCTGAATTTGGGGGTTATAGAGGGCTGGCGTTTGTCTCCTGGCTGAGACATGTAAAGGGTGAGTAGTAAGCAATGACAGGCTACCATCCCAATGGAATAAAAGAGGGTGGATGCTCTCAGACAGAGTAGATGGAGCTTGAGTGTTCCCCATGTATCAGATATCAGCCACACAGAAGAGGGAGCTAGCCTGAGATCATCTTATATCCTTAACAAGAGGACAGTCTAGAGGGGAAAAGTGATATCACAGGAAGGTGAACCACTAGGGTCCCAAGGTGAGCCATCAGCAAGAGAATTGCATAAGCTATCCCCAGCATGCGTAGGCTATCCCTGCAGG
>NW_017731472.1:369537-374092 GCF_001890085.2 Hipposideros armiger
GACTCACTTGCTGTAAGCTCCAGCACTGGGGCAGCAGCTCAAAAAGCACCAGGAACATATGGGGAGAAACTGAATTGTCTGGTTTCAGGGCGAGGGGTGGAGGAGCAGCTTTCTCCCAGATGGGGGAGCTGGTGGGAGTCATTGTTTCTTTGTTGAGCCCTCCCCACTCCTGGCATGCAGATACAGGTAGCCACCATGTCTGATCTCCATCAACCTGACTATCACCTTTCATCTGCCCTGCCCTAGTGAGTCCCTTATACCACGCTTCACTCAACTATCTGGCTTCAGTGTGTCCCATACATCTGGCTAAGCAGTCCTAAGCCCAGCATTAGTGACAGCTGGCAACAGTTTGTGGCCTAGCCTCTGGAAAAACCTCCACACCCAGTGCAGATGGTGGCCATCTGTGGGTTGCTCTGTGGCTCATGCTAGGTGGCCCCAGACAAGCTCAGACTACAGCTGACTGTGGTATGTGGGGGGCCCCTCCCAGGAGATCCGAGGGCTTGCACGCCCAGTGGCCAGCTTTGGACCCAGCTGGAGCATCATCTGGCCACCTCCAAAGATGACACACCCAAAGGGAACACTGGGCACGCACCAGAGCCTTGCTAAAGTAAATCCTCCTGCATAGGGTCAGCCCATGAACAATAGCTCCTCCACTGTAATCACAGCCAGTCATCACAACCAATCAGCCCAAGGATCAATCCCTCTCACTGATGTGCAAACAACAACCAAGGCTCAACTGTAAAAGAAGGGCACACACAATCCACACAAGGGACATTCCTGGAGTACCCAGCTCAGGTAACCAGGAAGACTGCACTACTGAGCCCCACAGCACACCTACTATAGTACTGCTAAGACTGAGAGACATAGCGGCCCTACCTAATATATAGAAACAAACACAGAGAAGCAGCCAAAATGGGGAAACAATGAAATATGTCCCAAGTTAAAAAAAAAAAAAAAAGCTCCAGAAAAAGAACTAAACAGAGGCAATTTACCAGATGCAGAGTTCCAAACACTGGTTATAAGGACGCTCAGTGATTTCAGGGAGAACTTCAACAAAGAGATAGGAAACATAAAAATGGAGATAGAAAACATAAAAAAGAACCAGTCAGAAATAAAGAATAGAATAACTGAAATGAAGAATACATTAGAGGGAATTAATAGTAGATTAGACAAAGCAGAAGACTGAATCAGAATTTAGAACATAAGGTAGCAGAAAACAGCGAAACAGAATAGGAAAAAGAAAAAAGAATCCNAGAGACAAAGGGTGAAAATGAAATTAGCTATGTTCTGCATAATCTCTGGGAGTCCCACTTGCTGAGAATCTGGTTAAAGCTGTAGAGGCTCAGCTGAGATCCTCTAAGATTAGTGTACGATGCTACAGACATACACTGAGTTCATCAAACACTCCCAGACCCAAAATGGGGTCAGGAGCCCTCCCAATCCATCCGTGGTCTTTATACAGGGCAATCAGGGGCTTGATTTTTGCCCTGAAAATGTTGCAAGAATCTCGAGATTTTATCCATTGTGGGCAGTCCTGAGATGCTCATTAACCACTGAAAACAAGTGGCTGTCCTGCTTCCATGCCAAGACTAGGAGCCTTGATGAAACTGGCAGCCATTTTCCTTACTGGTCATACCACCTCTCTTGAGCTGTCACAAACTAGAAGAACACTGGTCTTTCTACTTTGGGGGTGTGCCCCAAACCCTGTTGCCTTCATAGTTTGAGGGAACCTCCACCTGCTTTCATGCTTCCAAGCACAGTTCTCTATTCTTCCCCTTCCAGAAATCTCCCATGAGCTCTCTCCTTCATGAGACATTAAAGACATGCCTGACCTTTCCCTCCAGAGTCTGCGCTTGGTGGAATAAGATGTGTAGCAAATTCTGCTGTGCTCTGCCTGAATCCATATGCTCGTCCCTCAGCTCTACATGCTTTGCTCCTACTGCTCTCACTCACAATCTCCAAAGACCTACCTTGAGCTGTAATGTAAGGCTGTCACTCAGCCTGGAAGCAGAGCTGGAAGTGCTGGGAGTTTACATATCCACCAACCAGGGGCTCATAGTTAATGAGCTCCTGGTGCAGCAGAGTGAAAGCCCAGCTCTCTTGCCTCGGGCTAAGACAAACTGCAGTATAATTTAGACTTCAGTGCTCTCCTTGGGATCAGGCTACGAATGGACCTCACCTGAAGCCACACACTTGCTTAGCTTTTCCACCTTCCGTGTCCTGCTCCCCACTCCCTTCCAGGTTTCTCCTCAGAGCACTTGATCACTAACCCATTTGTTCTTGAATCCTCTTCTCAGGCTCTGTTTCCCAGAATCAACCTAAGATAAGGGGTTACACCCGCTCAGTTTTATCAAACTGTCCTACCCGCTAAATTTATGCGGTAAAATGAACTGGTCTCTAAACAGCACTAGGAGACAACAAGAATGCAGATCCTAGGCTGGAGCAGCTTAGTGAGCTCGACCACAATCTCACCCTAAAGCACCCCCAATCCCAAACAGCAAACCTCTTGAGAAGTTAGAGTGATTTCTTAAGCAGTCATTGCAGTGCCTAAACTCAAAGACATTAGTCACAGACAAACATTTATTCAAATTTGTTTTGACTCTCCCTCTTTGTTTTTAAACCTATCTGCCAGTCTTTCTAGTTAGTACCTGAGGAGATTGAATAAACATTCCTCTTAAAGGCTTGCATTTTAAATGCTGAATACCTATTGAAAGTTAAGAGACCATACAGATAAGGGTCAAGATAAACCTAAAATGGAACTCTGAGTGAAATTCAATACCTGTTTCTTTATATGGAATGGTGCAAAGCTAAGTTAATTGAACTGGATGATAGAGCAATAGTCAACAGAAAAATCAATAGAGGAACATTGTGCACCAACATAAAGCACATTAGCAACAGAACTCATAGTCCTAAGACAGATGGGGGAAGGACAGCTCCTTAGAAAGCTAGAAGTGGAGGGCTCTGACTCATGGGTGGGCCTCACCAATTTGAATGTACCTGTTTTTCCTGATGCCCCACTTGGAGAATACTGATGAGTCACAAAGAATTCAACAGGCCCCTCCTTGACCACCTGGGACAAGTCATTCATGATTTTCTTCTCATGGTGCACAAGGGCAGTGTGGCCTCCACCATCAAAAGTAAATTTGTAGAGAGAGAGAGTCAATGAGAAAAATGGTAACATGCATCTCAGTTCCCCGTTTAGGCCTATCGTTCCCACCTGAGCTGCTCACTAAAACCAGAATCCACATCAGCAAGTATCCAAATTTCCTTTTCTTTACCCCTTCTTTGCACCATCTAATTTAGTGGTGGGGCAAATGTTGATGAGTTGGAAACCACAAGAAAATGTTTCTTACATATATTTTCTATCTATTTGGAGAAGTATCAACTTAAAAAATGTTGAGAGGCAAACAGCTCAGTTAAGAGATTAGGTGCTGAAAAAAAAAAAAGAGATTAGGTCCTGGAGCCAGCCTGCCAGTTCAAATCTGACACCAATGCATAACAGTTGTTCATCCTTCAGGAAACTTCTTCAACTCTATGTGCCTGTTCCCTCATTTGTCAAATTAAAATGATAATACTAGTACCTACCTTGTAGGGTTGTTGTGAACATGAAATGAGATAATATTTGAAAAATGTTTAGATGAGTATCTAACACACAGTAAACATTCACTAAATATAATCTGTAACTGTTGTTGCCATTGCTATTGTTATTTATATCATCTTTATCATCAATGTCATCAGCCAACCCTTCACTGACTAAAGAAAACTTACAAACTTGAAATAGCTATTCAACTCAAGATAAAGATACAACATCTGCTCTGTCCCTTAAGACCCTAAAATCTGAAGAAATCCTTCAGATTTCCTCTACATGTATCTTGATCAAAAAGTCTATTCTGTAGAACTTTTAAGCCAAATGTCTTTTGAATTACATTCTATACAACTCCTCTGATGCCTCAGAAACTCAAGGGACTCAGGAAAGAAGGTTCTATTTATATTGGATATTGAACGCACAATAAGAAAAGCACAGGTCAAGATCAATTCAGTGTTTTTTCTTCTTGCTATTCAGAGACTCAATGCTATAGCTTTTTAGCTTTAGACTAAGTCAGGAGTTGAGCTCTTTTACTGTACTTTCCCTCTTGTTGTTCCACCAAGCTAAAGTTATTTTTACATCAACTGACATATAATAAAAATGTGCCTCCTCTCTTTTATCTCTTACCTTCTCCAGTTTACCCAACATGGAGCCTCAGGAGTACCATTGGTCAATACTCATTAATTTTAATACCAGTCTAATACTCAACTGGTTTAATACTCAGTACTAATACTTGTCTAATACTCAAACACTGAAGCATCATAAATAACAAATAAAATAAAGTAATACCTTGGTTTGCGAGCATTATTTGTTCCAGAAACAAACTACTCATATTGCAAGACATCGCTTGTTTACCACATTAAAATGTATTAGAAATGTTTGCTCGTCTTGCAGAACACTCACAAACCACATTATTCACTATCCAAGGTTTTACTGTACCTGGTCTAAACTGGTTACATATTTGCAAGG
>NW_017731472.1:379796-381359 GCF_001890085.2 Hipposideros armiger
TTTCAAGACATAAGGCCATGAGTGCATTCAAAGAAATAGTCTCTGCAATTATCACTAATTAACCAGCCCTAACAGTTGGGAGCCAGTTGGAGAGATTTACCCTTGAATGTAAATGAGGGAGGAGGAACCTGCTGGGATGAGATGCTGCGGCATATTTGTTTTGGCTTGACATCTTTCCAGATATGTTTTAGTTTATATAAATATTTGAAGGTTGGATCAGACAGGATTTACAGCACAATGGTATTAGGAATGCCTTTATAAAAACTTTGATATGGTCTAAATTAGGTTTCAAGAAGGGAAGCTGTGGGGGCAGGAGTCTTTTTCAATGTTTAACTTAATGCCCTGATCAGCACCTCATAACACTTAATAAATCACAGGTACCTCTGACTTAGAACGAGCCAGCAGTGTTCCCATGGCTTCATTTTTAGCTATAGATTTCAGAAGGAACAGACACTGCCTAGAGTGAGAGCTTGCCAACCCTCTGGCTTAAAGCATTGCATGTGTGACATTTGGTTGACCTTGGGTTCTGGGATTTGAGGGCTAAAGTTGTCTTTTGGCATTTGAGCCTGAGTTTTTTTCCCAAAGTGTTTAGAGAAACAAGAGAGGGCCCCACCCTCTGCAACAGGGCAAGCTGCTTCCTGTAGAAGCAAGGGTTAGTAACTATCTCAGTTATTGCCTTGTGAACAACACTTCTTCAGGAGAGGCGCTCTTTCTCAAGGGGTCTGTTTCTGTTTCTCTTTCAGCATATAGTTTTGAAAAAACTCATTCAGAATTAGCACGTTCTTCTGCATAAAGGCAGATAAAGCAAAGGCAATGCATGAAAAGTCAGTCTATGTGTTTTCAAGGTGAGAGTTGGACCAAAACAGGAATCTGACAGGTTGAACCAAACAAAAAGTCCTCACCTCTCCGAATATGGATTTTCTTGATACAAATTCTTTACTCCTGAAGGTGGATGGTTGAGAGGCAGGTGGATTATAGGAATCTTAAACTACCTAAACGTCTTTTTAATAAACACTGATTTTTATTGAGCTTGACGTTTGATTAGGGGTATACCATGAAAGGTATTAGCCTATTTCTGAGTAAAGCAGGAAAGCCTTCATAGAGAGCTTTTATTGTTTACATTCAATGAAAGGAAAAGTCTGACTTCAAGTACCCAGATTTAATTTCTCTCTTAATTAAAATGGTCCTATTGAACTATAACTGCTGGTGCTGTTAGGAAAGGTGAATCCAGGATTTTTGTCCAGCCAAAGAATCCCTTTATACAAGAAAGCCACAGACAGACAAACATGCCTGCTTTATTTGCAGCTGTCTTCCGTGCAAGAAGAAGAGTTTATTTTCCTTTAGGAACCCACAGTTGAATAATGTTCTGGTACCCTGGCAGTTTCATAACTCTCCATGTAATTAAGCAGTTGGCATGACCTTCTGTAGCAAGATAATAATAGGAGTTAAGCAAAGGCAGGCCTTGTACACAAGGACACTTTGGGCTACTCAAGCTTACAAATAAAGACTTTCAAATAAATGCAAACATGTCTTTCAAATCCTAAGAGTTTTCCCACATACACA
>NW_017731472.1:384144-390953 GCF_001890085.2 Hipposideros armiger
AATGCCAGATTGTTTTACAAAGTGTACCAAATTATATTCCTTCAAGCAGTCTTTGAAAATTCCAGTTGCTCCATATCATTGCCAACACTTGGTATTAACTAACTTTTCAATTTTTTTAATCTGGTAGATATGAAAATGATGTCATTATGGTTTTTATTTATTGTTTTTATATAGGATGATGTTAATAGTATTTTTGCATGTGTATTGGCCATTTGTGTTTCCTCTTCTGGAAAATTACTATTCATAACAATTGCCCATTTATCTATTGGCTATTCATCTTTTTCTTAATGATTCAAAGGAGTTCTTTTTGTATTCCAGATATTAACCTTTTGGTTAGTGCCAAATGGTTTTGTGGCAAATATCTTCTCCCTCCTTAAGAATTTTATTTTCTCTTTATGGTATCTTCTAGTGAGTTAAAATTCTTGGTTTTAATGAACTCAAATGTATTAATTTTTCCTTTATCATTAGTTTCTTTTGATGTCTTACATAGGACAACTTTTTCCCTGCCTGAAATCCCAGAGATAGTCTCTATTTTTCTAAAAGCTTTTAAACTTTGCCTTTTAATTTCTAAGTCATAAATCCATTTGGAATTGATTTTGTTTAAGGCATGAGAGAAAAGCTTTTTCCATTTTGTATTCTCCATACAGACAACCAGTTGTCCCTCCACTTCAGTTGAATAAGTCGTTCCTTGCCTCATTAATCTTATACCCATTGAAGGTGACAAATTTTAGGAGTTCCAAGGTTATGCAGAACTCTTCAATGCACCCTCCCCTTGATTAAGCTCCAGTTCTTGCTCCTATCTCTTGAGAACATTTAGCCTATTAAAATCCAGGCAAAATCTACCAGGGATACACATAAGGAGATGTGCACAAGGCAGATACCACTCTGAGGTCACATCCCTCTATGAAATCACTCTTTCTTCTGTTTCTGGTCTCTAATTATTTTTCTTACTTTACCACCAATTCAATCATACCTTCATAAGTATTTATTTCAGGTGCCAGTATAAATGATTTCTTTACACTTTCAATTTAAAATATTGCCTTTAATTTTAAATCTAAATCAATTTTTGTGCTTTTTTTCTAGTTCTTTTTATTTAACTTATGAATTAGTCCTCTTTCTTTTTTTTCATTATTGTTATTTTTATTCTGATTGGCTGAGTTATGTTTCCAAATTTTCCATAAAGAGTTTATGACCAATTTCTTTCCTGAAAGACAACTTGGCTGAGTGACACTGTTTCTTCCTCAGCATTCTATAGATGTCATTCCATTGTCTTCTATCTGAAAATGCTCCTGAAAGAGTCTGGGATTAGTCTGAATTGTTTGCCTGTTTTTGTTGTGTTTGTTTTTGTGGGTAGAGGTTTATGGAAGTAGGGGGACAAATGGAATGATAGTAGCCTGTTTCTGTTTCTATTTTGGATGATGTAAAAAAAATTTTCCTTTCTTTTTTGAGGTCACTTAACTTTACCAGAATGTATCTTGATGTGAGTTATTTATTAAACTTTTCTGGGCCACCACAGCCCTTTCAATCTGGAGGGTCATATNATAATAAAATTGCAATAACTATATATCTGTCAATAATTACTTTTAATGTAAATGGATTAAATGTTCCATCCAAAGGGTGACTGAATGGATAATAAAACAAGACCCTTACATATGCTGCCAACCAGAGACTCAATTCAGATCTAAAGACATACTGAAAGTAAAGGGGTGGGAAAAAGGTATTTCATGAAAATGAAAACAAACAAACAAACAAACAAAAGCTGAAGTAGCAATACTTATACCAGACAAAACAGACTTTAAAACAAAGGCTATAACAAGAGACAAACAAGGACCCAGTAATCCCACTTCTGGGTATTTATCCAAAGAAACCCAAAATGTTACTTCAAGGGGACATGTGCATCTATATGTTCATTGCAGTGTTGTTTACAATGGCCAAGATGAGGAGGCAGCCTGGGTGTCTGTCAATGGGTGAAGGGATAAAGAGGAGGTGGTACATGTATACAATGGAATATTGCTCAAACTTGGAAGGGAATGGGTTTATGCCATCTGCAGCAGCATGGATGGACCCGGAGGGTATTGTGCTGAGTGGAGTATGTCAAACAGAGAAAGACAGATGCAATGTAATTTTGCTTATATGTGGAATCTAAAGAACAAACTAAACAAACAAACAAAACAAACACACTCATAGATACAGAGAATATTTTGATGGTTGCCAGATAGATGGGAGGGGTTATGGGGGTGGGTGAAAAAGGGGAAGGGATTAGAAGTACAAAGTGGTTGTTACAAAGTATTCATGGGGATGTAGAATATAGCATAAGGAATATAGTCAATAATATTATAATAACTATGTATGGTGTCAATAGATAGTAGATTTATCAGGGTGATAGGTTGGTGGGTAGTGTGAAAAAGGGGAAGGGATTAAAAAGTACAAATTGGTAGTTACCAAATAGTCATAGTGATGTAAAGTAAAGCATAGAGAATACAGTCAATAATATGGTAATAACTATGTACAGTTCCAGGTGGATACTAGACTCGTCAGGAAGATCAGTTCTTAAATTATATAAATGTCTAACCACTATGCTGTACACCTAAAGTTAATATAAAATAACATTGAATGTCAACTCGTAACTGGAAAATTAAAAAAGCGGTATGGAAAGGTGAAGGAAATAAGAGGTTCAGATTTCTAGGTATAAAACAAGTAAGTCACAGGGATGTAATGTACAGCATAGGGAATATAGCCAATAATATTGTGATAGCATGGTATAGTGTCAGATGATTGCTGGGCTTATCANGCTCTAAAGACCTGAGGACCAGCTCTTAAAGTGCTCACATACTCACACTCACCTGTCCAGGGCCCAGCCCAGAAGCAGCTGATGGAGAGGTTGCAGGGCTTCAAGTGAAGGAGTCACATTTGCTCATCTTAAAGTGTTGCCCCGAGTGGCAGGCATCTAACTTAGCGCACAGCTAGGGGCCTGCTGGCTGGGGAGTACCATCGTCACTCTCTCCCTCTGCCTCAGGTGCTATCTTTCTTTTTTCTTCTTATTCGGTTTTTTCCCTCTTTTTTCCTGTAGCACCAGGTATATAGGCTCTCCCTCTGCCTCATTCCAGGCAGCGGGTGCCGTCTTTTTTCTTTTCCTCTTCCTTTTTCCCTGTGGGCGCCATCTTCAAGCTCTGCCCTCTAATGTGCTCCAGGGTGACAGTATCTTCTGGAGGGGAGCTTTAACATATGTCTCATGTCCTGGTTTCTGCGGCTGCTGCTGGGAAGGTGCCCCTGGATCACCCCGGCTCTGGTGGTGCGAGGCGGGTGGAGGTGGGAGGCTTGCGTTCCTGGGTCCCACAAGATTGTAACAATCAGAGACACAGTTCTTGGCAGGCTACTACCCCCAGGGCACTGCACAGACAGCAGAATGAAACACATGCCGGAGCTTTAGCCTGAGGGGCAGGCTTCAGGTCTGCCTCACAACTAGAGGCGCCCCGGAGGTGCTGTCAGAAATGCAGCCGGGCAGCCACCTCCGGCCTTCCTGCCTCGCTACAGCTTACCAGTATCTTCCAGAAAGGAACTTATATGTTTGACTAGAGCCTGGATTTTTGCGGTTGTGGCCTAGGGGCATCTCCAGATTGCC
Source organism: Hipposideros armiger (assembly GCF_001890085.2). NCBI lineage: Eukaryota > Metazoa > Chordata > Mammalia > Chiroptera > Hipposideridae > Hipposideros > Hipposideros armiger. Next base: position 387,767 of record NW_017731472.1, read on the forward strand.
TGGCTCTGGCGGCCAGTGGGTCTCATGCTTGTGGTCCCACAGGGCTATATATATAGGTATTTGCATACATTAAAAGCTGCTGCCTGAGGGTCTGGCTTCTAATCAGCCTGAATCTAGGTACTCATTGAGATACTCCGCTTTGGGACTCTTAACAGATCTTAGCATACCTTCAACTACTGGGAGCCATTAAACATAAACTAGGCTGGACAATCACAAAGGTTTGAGAGATAACCAAGAGCTAGGGCAGGGTTGAACAATGAAGTTCATTTTCTACATGAAGCCACTCCTTCAAGACTGGGGAGAGGTGGCTGTCTAATACATAGAAACCAACGCAGAGAGTCAAGCAAAATGAAGAAATGAATATACTTGAAACAAAAGAACAAGATAAAACCTTAGGGAAAAACCTTAATAAAATGAGATAAGTAATTTACTAGATATCGGAAAAACAAAAGTAAATAAACCCCTGAACTGCAATGATTAAAAAATAATAATGTAAAAAACCTTGATCTGTTTCTTGGCAACAAATAGGCTGCCCAAATCACATCTACTATAGGACATCATTATGGTCTACAGACACCAATGATTTAATAGTAATAAAACATAATAATATCAACAATAATAACAAAGTTTTTCGAAGACCTCCTACAGATCAGACACTTTGTCAATTGCTTCTAGATGTTTTGCTAAGGATAAAAAAATGTTTCTAGATCTACTGGTGACGTATGTTTCCAAAATTGAAAGAAACCTTTGAAATATTCTTTGGGACTCACTAGAAACATTTTTCCATTAGGGAAACTTGTTAAACAAAAATAGTGCTTAGTTGTTCTGCTTTTTCTGCCCAAAAAAGAATTGAAGGGATTTAGTCTGGATAGAAAAAAGAGCTTCCTAGTGCTGAAGATATTAGAAACCAAAACAAAAGCACACATTTCATTTAAATCACACAGATTTGGCCTCAAACCAAAAAAGAGAGAGAGAAATATATGTATATATATTAACACAGAAAGCATTTAATTTCTTCCATGTAGTATATGTAAATGGCATGTGGTATACTCTGAATATAACAAAGATCGAGTTGATGAACCATGTGACTAATGTCATTATGTATGATAGATATAAAAGCATTTGAAGCAAAAACAGCAAGCTTTTCCTCAATACTTGTACAAAAATTAAGGGCTTTCACATGAAGATAATCACTAACTAAGAAATAATGCCATTTTTTCTAGTCTTAAGTAACTGTTAAATGTCACATTTACATTATAACTTTTTCTCTTTTTCTAATTTTAAATGTAGTATTTGCTCATTAAAGCAAATCGGGGAAATTAGGAAGATTACAAAGATACAAAGGAGAATCACCTATAAGCCCACTACCCAGAATTAATGACCTTAATTATTTTGGTCAATTCCATTCCAGCCTTTTTTCTTAAGTAAACTTTGTTTTTAAACAGTTAAGAAACAACTATATGTACATTTTTAAGTTACTTTTTTTACTTAGCCTTATACTATCCTTTCCCATATTATTAAAATCTGTCATAAATATTAATAGGTATAAAATATTACGTTTCTAACTGAGCTTCTATTTTCAAACATTCAGGCTGCTTCCAATGTTTTCCTATCATAAAAAAGGTAGTAAAAATGTAATATTAACAACATCACAACAACGCTCTGAAAAAGTAAAATAGCTCTTATCCTGTGAATAGACAAACACAGGTGGCGTTTTCCCCCTACACTTTCCTCCTTCACTCCACGTCATAAAGCTATCGAAAGAAAGCTATTGAGAGAATTCTCCCTGAGTATAGCACATTAATTAACAAAGTAGAAGACCTTACTGTCAGTTACCATTTTCTACCTCTCCAAGAAAATTGGAAGCTTATTGGCCAAACTTTGAATATGCAGAAATGTCCCTGTGCACTACACCCTCCAACCAATTTCCACAAAGTCCCAACATTGGTCTAAAAATATGCCCTCACCCAGGACCATTGGGTTGCATACCCCAGAGGTATCATTTGCACTATTTTTCTGTGTGACGATCTCACCTGGAGCAGTGCAGCGTTTCCCCAGACTGTTTCTTAATATTTATACAAGAACAAAATGAACAACAGAAAGACAGAAGCACTCTCTGGCTATTTAAGAAGTCATTTTATTGAGCTCACCCCAANAGATTTCTAGGTATAAAACAAGTAAGTCACAGGGATGTAATGTACAGCATAGGGAATATAGCCAATAATATTGTGATAGCATGGTATAGTGTCAGATGATTGCTGGGCTTATCATGATGATCACTTCTTTAGGTATATAAATGTTGAATAATTATGGTGTACACCTGAAACTAATGTAATAGTGTATGTTAGCTATATTTAAATGAAAATTTTTTAAAGTTATTAAATTGAAAAAATTTAAAAAAAAAAAGAATTTCAAGATGGTAATAGTAGAGCTTTAAACCAAGTGCTGGGCACTTTTAAGTGCAGGTCTCTGTGTGACTGCACAGGTTGTTATACCCATGAAGCCATCCCTAATCCTGGTCACAGAGTCTCCACCACCACTACCATTCTAGCCCAACACTCTTAATCCTGCCCTCATCTCTTGCTTCAATCCAGTTCTCTGCTCAAGCCAAGAAAATCATTTTGCTGTCATCTTCCACTGAAGTTTCACATGTTATTCACTTCATCTGCAATGTTCTGGTCACCCAAATCCCAGTCTCTTCACAGTTCTGCTCAGTGCAGTTTGGATGGTGCACGGCACGGGCAGAAAGGGCTACTCTCCCTGCGGATATCAGGATGCTACAGGTGTGAAGTGAGATGAGGACGCAGCAGCATGGAAGCACCCTGGGTGAAGCCTGGGGGTCCTGACTTGAGTGAGGGCCCCCCATCAAGCCAGAGTTCGCTCTATTTATTTGCATTTTTCACTGCCCAGAGGCTCTAGCTCTGGTGTGTAGAGCTCTGAACAGGTCGGCAGTGTTACTGTGACTGCTGTTTCCCTTTTGCAAGCCTAGTTGTGTTTTCTCCCGTTTCCTCTCTATTAAGATCTCAAGCTGTGAGGAAGAAGAGGTTTAGAGTCAGAGCCTTGATTCCTAATTTTGGCTCTCACTAGCTGTATGACCCAGGGCAAGACAGTTAACCTCTCCAAACTTCAAATCCCTCACCTGTAAAATGAGACAATGAACACTCACCCTGCCTGCCTCACAGGATTA
>NW_017731472.1:400249-401438 GCF_001890085.2 Hipposideros armiger
AAGATAAGCAATCATAGTGTTTTCCACCCTTAGGGTTTAAATGAAAACACAAAGAAACTCCAGAACTAAGTACCTTCTGCATATGTTGAAAGATCCAGACCAGATCACTTATCTCATTTATGGGGTGGGGGGAGAGGTGGTGAGGGAATATAACAGTACTGACTTCAGATATGAAATGGTTTCACAGATTCTAATTTCAATTATTATTTCCTTTTTGTGCGTGAGGAAGTAGTCGACGGAGCTCTCTAAAAATAGCTGTGAACTGAGAGTTGCATAAAGACCAGACCCCTTATTTGTAGATGTATTTTTAAAAGTGCATATGAAAATGTCTGTGCAGGATGCTCCTGACACTTAAGAATAGGTGGAACTACTATTGCAAAGTTGTCATTTTCAAGGGACAATCATGTGGGCAGCTTCCTTTATGTCTGGACAAATTAGAGCTGTGCAGGAATTTGCTAATTAGTATGTGGCAATGGCTCCATTCAGTAGCACCAGTGCAAGGCTCCCATGGGGATAACACAAGAATATTTTTAAGTCACTTCTTCAAGCATAAGAACAGATAAACAGGATTAGAAATATTTAACTTACTAAGAAAGAATTATTTAAGTTAGGACGAGAGAATGCAAGGACAAAACTTGCTGTTTTCAAATACCTCAGAAGTACAACTCTGTGACTCACAAACAGGGAGATTAGATAACTGTGGGAGAAAGAGTTGGATTACATCAAAAAAAGAACTTTCCAATTATAAAGATTGGGGAAGAAAGTGATCAAAGAAATTTAAAAATAATAATAACAAAAATAGTTATCATTTGTTGAGTTTATGTCAGTTTCTATTTTAAGCACTTTATAGACATTACCTTATTTAATCCTCATAATAATGTTCTATGATTGGTACTGTTACTTCCAGTGAATATTTATTTATTTATTTATTTATTTAACCTTTGTGGTTTTTTTTAGAGGGAGGGCCTACTATGTGCCAGACACTGTTCTAGGCAGCAGGACTACAGATTCATAATACTAGACAAAAGTCCCTCTATCATGAAGCTTTTATTTGGGGGAGGAGGGTGATTGACCATAAACAAAAAAAATAAAAGTAATTTAAAGTGAAAAGCATTATGCAGAGAATTAAAAATAGTGGGACAGGACAGTCACTGGTAAACCAGGCAATCAGAGAAGGTATCTCTGAGGA